>NW_019384600.1:618700-663323 GCF_000671375.1 Centruroides sculpturatus | reverse complement strand
AGAAGGTCAAAAAGAGTGTTTTGCTAGTTTTTTGGATATTTCCTGTAAATTTAAACTTACTTGGGAAATTTTTTTTGTGTCTTTTCGTCGCGTGGAATATTATGATACGAACCGCGTTAAAAGATTTTTCGAAAGTGTTAGATATCGGCGCGTGAAATTATTGCTAGCTTTTAACGTCGCCCCGCTGACTGTTAGTGCGGTTTGACTTCATACCAACACGATCTATACACAGTAATGGCGGGTTTTGGTTTGGTATCAGTGGCATTTGGGTTGTTTGTTGGTCGGTTCAGACGCTTTGAACTATTCGATATGCATCGATTGGACTTAATGGTAATGCTAATTACGGCAGGATGCATTTTTTACTACTTTTCTATCTTAGAAGGAGATGAAACTAATATTGAAGAGGAAAGATTTGTTGGAATTCCAGTAGTGATTGAAAATTTTTAAGCGAAAAGAGAGGTACGAAATAATTGTAGTTATTTGGCAAACATTGTTTTCGTAAGGCGAATCGGCATTAATTTGATAACAATAATACATTTTTAGCATTTATTTTTTAAATAATTCATTATTTTATATCACTTTTTGTGTTTATATGAGGTGTTTGTTGTCAGAAGAAAAAATCTTTCATGAAAGTTTTCGTTATCCGATCATTTACTGTTTAACTGTTTGTATGTATATGTATCAAATATTCAGTAATTTAGGTACATCCAAAAGTTTATGGAATGAAAATTAATCAAAAATATTAAAAACGAATGTTTGTTTACTTTATATGAAATAAAAACTTTTAGTTTTCAATATAAAAAGAACTTTATTTATAATTTTTCTAACATTTTATTTAATACTTCGTGGAGCTCTTTCTTCCTTTCCTCACTCCTCTCCTGTACTCTTCTTCTTATGTCATTTAAAACTTTCATCAACTCGCTGCTCTCTCTTTTTCTCTTACGAGATCTGATTGCAGATGAAGAGGGCACAGAAGACGGGGATGATGATGTGCACACCACAAGAGACGGGGATGATGCGCAGGCAACAGGAGACTGGGATGATGCGCAGGCAACAGGAGACTGGGATGACGTGGGAGTGGAACTTGAGTGTGAATTCAATCTCACTCCATCTGTGTTGCTACAAGTAGCAACGGGATATTTCTGGCCGTCTCCCAATGGCATCGTCCATTAAAGAATAAAATTCCCAATGTTTCCGGTTGTTACCGGATTGGGAATTGTGCAGTTTTATTTTTTAATGTTTTTTTTTTCAGTCTTCGCCATTTGGTGTGAACCTGGTCTGGAGTGACTGAAAACCCCTGTTCGTTTTATTTGAAATCATCCTCCATATCTATAATATTAAAGAAAATTGTTAGAAATGATTTACGAAAGGTTCACAGGTACAATGTTAATTTGGCAAGCAGTAAACTACAACCTGAATATTTGTACACTGAGGTAATTCAAATTTATTCCTATGTTCGTTGTATAACGAAATTAATTCAATGGTCTTGGCTTTGGGCCACTGGAAGCAACAGGGTTCCTCTATAATGAAAGATAGTATGTGTATTCCTTATTATAACAGATTGAAAATTCTAAAATTTTTTAACAATCAGCGCTAATTACATCGTGATCTTTTAGTTTATCGGTCTATCCTTTCAACGATTTCATTCGAAATCAAAATCTGACTTACCAGCAGAGATACTCGGTCCAACTGAAGCAGTGGAAATACTAGTCAAAGCCAATTCTCTGGCATACTTTACATTTGTAATGAAGCCTCTGTTATCGAAATAGGATTTATGATATAAAATTATTTTAGGAATTTTTTGTTTACTTACCTTCCATCATCTGACGACAAACGTCTTCATTAACCCGTAGTTTAACTTTTTTTCCGTCCGGTAAAGTAACAGTAACATCGTACATGGACGCCGCCATCTTTGAACTAACGCCAAGCTCGTTGTAAGTTCTCCGGGCACGCCGAGCGCGCTAGGAATGCTAGCAACGACGTCGCGGGTGCGAAAAGTATACGCCGTGCTCGTTGGTAGCTAACAAAAAGTATACAGGCTGAGCGCGCTAGGGGAGAGATGGGAGCTAAAGTATACGCGCCCAATGTTTTGCCGAAGTTCGTTTAGAGGGCGTTCAGAAATAGACGGTCGTCGTGTTTGCGACGCATTTTAAACCGCGGTTCGGCCAGCCAACGTCTATAGGCCGTTCTGTCGATAAACGTCGTTTAACGTAAACGCTGTCTCTGCAATCGGCCCTATATGTTTAAATTCTGTTCAGTGGCGTAGCGTAGTGGGGGCGGCAAAATTTCATAATAAATAATAATAATATCTTGTAAAAATTTGAACCATTTTATTTCATATTTTCGTCGTACCTACGATTCAGACCGATTGAAATGATCACGGAATAGTGTTACCATCCGGACAGTCTGAGAATCGACTCACCGTCCATGCGCTACCTGTCGACCTTTTATTTTTATTTTTGCTTGTACGAGTTATTTGCATATATATATGCATCTCCAATATCGAATAGAGCTAGGTCACTTACGTTACTCCTACCCGAGTCTCCGTAGTCGCTAACTGTAACTGATTTAGAACCGGCATGCACTGCACACTATTCTTCGCTTCACTAGCACGAATTTTTCATTACTTATTCTGTGATGAAACTGAATTTTAGTTTTTTAAATTGAGATACCTAAATAAGGGGGAACGAAAATTTCCTCCGCCCCGGGCGGCTGACACCCACGCTACGCCACTGGTTCTGTTTTTGAGTTTCTGTTTTCGGGTAATGTGAATCCAGGCTTTAGGGTACGTCGCGAGAACGCGCACTAAGAAGGGATTTTTGGAAAGTTCCCCCGCGGGGGAGAGAGTTAAGGGATTATCGCATCGAATGATCAATCTAACACATTTTTAAAATTCTTTATCCCTCTACTGTACACAATTTAAAAAACTTTTTAATTAAACGTGTTAAATCGGCATGATAAACTCTTTAGTACGATAACCTTTGTAAATATAAAATCAAAATAATATAATATAATATAGTAAAAGGGTTAGAAATACGAAGTGATTTAATAATCTTAATCTTTGCTGTTCTTTTTTCCCGCGCAACGCTGGGCTCGTCCGATAGTTACAATATATCATGTAGTATGCTTTTTATTTTAATAAATGTGTATAACAGTTTTCCTTTTTAAAATTTTATCTTACGCATTTATAAACATTATTCCAGAAGGAGTCTGCGACCTTTATCTAACTGGAAAAGGGATTCTGTTGGCGGAACAAAAGGGTTAAGAATCCCTTTTGTTCCGCGAACATGAATCCCTTCACGAATCGCATTTTGTTCGAGAAGAAAGATGCCGAGATAGCGGAAATCTGTCGGCAGCCACGGGCAGTGGACATTTAATTTGTCTTTATTTCCACTGTACTTTTATATCGTCCTCCTAAATCACTCCCGGTACGAAATCTTAGTTAAGCGCTACGGGTGACACCCGGAAGGAACGGCTTTCCCGTCAATTCTTCCCCGGATAATTCGTTCTTGACTATTATTCCCTGTAATTCTTTCCCGATGATTCTTCTCCGAGCGATTCGTCTCCAAACACTTCTTCCTAAGAAAGTTTCTCGTCCAAGTTCGTAATGCGAACCCGCGGATTTTTAAGGGGATCTTAAAATTAATGATAATCGGGTTTTCGAAATGTAAACGTCCCCGGAAAAAACGGAGAGTCAGATCGGAGGTCGGTGGAAAAGTTGACACTTTGTTGTCGAGAATCGCGCCGTCATCGTCAACAACGGACGATCGTGCGCCTTTCCCAAAACGATCGAATAAAAGCGAGAGCTACCGGGGCGATCGAAGGGAAGCTTTTCTCGAAATAGTGCGCATTTATTCTCCCAGTCCCGATCCCGCCGAGAAGACAACGGGCGAGAACAACGATTCTTCATACGGACCCATCGTCGCGTACAGTTCCTTCCCGCATAGAGGGATGTATTTTTGATAGCGATCCGAGAACTCTCTCTCCGCAGCTAACGGGAATAGGCTTAACTAAGAGCTACCTTTTTGTGTAGAACTTCGTTAGTATTTAACCGCGTTTAGCTTCCTATAACCTCCCGTAATTTAGATTTAGATATATAATAAATTCTCGTTGTTGTCCGTTAAAAACCTGTCCGCCGTCACCCCCAAACACGGACACCCGCCGATTCGCTCGACCCCCTGGCCACTCGCGTAAAGCCGTCCAAAACACAAAGCGGGCGAATTTTACCAACTCGACGCGTAAGCGACAATTAGGGTACCGACTCCGCGCTCTCGTATTCTCGCAATAAGAACCTTTTATTTTACTCGAATACGTCCTTAAATTTGGTCCGGTATAAAGGGTCTCTACGAAAACACGAGCAACCGAAAAATGGCAAGATTTGTCGCGCTATTATCTCGTAAACTATAAGCGATATTTTGTTGAATAGAGAGTTTATTTTCGTGTATAAAATGGTAAATATGGGGAGTGCGCGGCGGTAAGGGGTGAAAAGTAGCCCTCGGGCACGAGCACCGAAAATGACAACGCCGCGCGGCATTTGAGCGAAGCGACTTTGGATGGCGAATAGGCTTAAAGCCTGCCTAAAGGCGGCCCGTCGTCTTTCGTAGCGATTCTTTTTGGAGCCGCACTGTTTTTGTTATCGCGAAATTAAGTACAACGATATAATAATTATAAATCAAACTTTTTATTAAATTTAAATTTAAAGTTTACCGTATTTAAAAAACGAGTAAGAGGGAACAATTGGAAGGCCGGATTAGCCAGAGTGTCCATTTATTTCTAGAAAACAGTAGGCGTCTTTTTATTTTTGTTACTTCAAAATTAAATCCGTAGACATAAAATTCATTTTTAACGATTGGACACGGTTTTCGTGTTTAATCTCCCGTATTTCATTCTCGAGTCAAGTTTGTTCTTCCGCCAAGGTCACGATTTTATTTTCTGAAACATTAATTTTGTCCATTAAATTAGTTAAAGTAACTTATATCGATGATTATGTTTATTTAATTGTATTCGAATCTATCGTTGTTGGTTAAAAATCTTATTTAATACGAGATACTGTATTACTGGGGACGCAGCCAAAGTGAAAGAGTGTCGTTGAAGATAAACCCGATTCTACATTCGTACAAGGAACGTCTACCTGTGGCGTAACGTGGGTGTCAGCCGCCCTTTATTCAGGTATCTCAATTTAAAAGAGTAAAATTCAGTTTCGTCACAGAATAAGTAATGAAAAATTCCGTGCTCGTTTCAATCGGTCCGAATCGTAGGTGCGACATAAATATGAAATGAAATGGTTCAAATTTTTACAAGATATTATTATTTATTGTGAAATTTTGCCGCCCCCACTACGCTCCGCCGCTGATGTCTACGGACCGCAGCGCGGAGCACCGTCAGAGCATTCGCCGCCATATTGCACTCGTACTCTCGTTCGTGTTGCCAAACTAATTTCGCACTTTATAACTAAAAATGCTTTGATTAACATCTAGGATGTAAATTTCTCAATTATTTATCTAAAAAATATCTAGAAAATATATATCGACTTTTTAAGTTAAAAGTTTTCTTTTATACTTATACTTTCGACCCGAGGCTCTCGTCTACGCGCTACTCGTGGCTGTGGCCGATGCAGCGCGTCTGTTACGCCCTATATCGTTGCCGCCATAATTGAATGAATATATATTGTTAAATTATATCGCCGCATTTCGTTTTTTAACAGTTAAGCGCCGTGGCATAATGGTTATCGTCGCCGCCTACCAATCGCCAACCTGCTCGATGGTGAATTAGTTACGTTCGCTTTCTCGAAGTTTCGAGAACGTTCTCGTACGTTAATTCACTATCATTTACATATTTCGAGAATGTTCGCTCCCGCTATAAAATCGCCAACTATCGGATTAAAAATCAGTTTTTCTTTACCGCGTGCTGCGGAGTTAGTACGTTCCGCGGAATAATAAACACCCCTTCGTGTTTATCGACGACTCGTTATTGTTGTTCCCCTTTCATTTCTACGCGACAATATTTTGTTTATTATTTTTTATTTTACGCTAGAAATGCGTTACGGTATAGAAGCCGGATAAACAAAAAATAAGCGATATATAAAAATTAAATCAATATTTTGGGAGTTTCGGAGCCATTGGTGAAATGGTCTAGGAGTGCGTAACGAACAAACACTCGTACATACGTACGTACACGATTAAAGTTTAATTAAAAAATTCAAATGTTACCGGTGTGCGTTTAAAAGGACGGAAAGAAAAACGAAGACAATTTTTCGTATTTTCGTGAAATTTTATATTTTAATATATACATTTATGTATTTAAAAAGGCAGTATACATTTTCCTCCCCTCCATCGTTATCGGAACGCCAAGGTCCCTCTCGGCCATCCCCGACTCTCGAATACGAGGCCATTACGCGGTACCTATTTCGTTTAAAACTTAGGCGGAAGCCGATAAGCGCGGCAGCATATTCCCAACCTCGATAGACCGAATTTAACTGGTAAAATAGCGCCAAGCGTTTCCAATTTCATTTTATTTCTTAGCCCGGGCCTTACACGATTCGCGCTGCTGAAAATTCTACGTCCTCGTTTGAATGTTGTAGAATTAGGGCGGACATGGCGTATTGGCAAAGTTGACACTCCCAGGCGTATGTATACCGCTTTACTTGGCTGTAGAAGGCTTCCGTGACTGTCTCCAGTCCGATCGACTAAATTTATTTTAGTTACTC
Organism: Centruroides sculpturatus; assembly: GCF_000671375.1. Lineage (NCBI taxonomy): Eukaryota > Metazoa > Arthropoda > Arachnida > Scorpiones > Buthidae > Centruroides > Centruroides sculpturatus. The sequence continues at coordinate 656,617 of NW_019384600.1, read as the reverse complement.
GGCAATTGTGTTTCCATAAGCGTCTAAAAACTTGGTAACTTGACGAATTGAAGTGATGTCCTTTATTGACCGAAGCGTATTATTTGCCGAAAAAAGCGTTATATTCTTTAAATTTTTCAAATTTTCTGAAGGTTTTGTTTCCGCTGTTCAAACAAAGACGAAAAAGTCTCGACATCCGCTTCTTAAGGCGTTCCCTTAGTTTTTTCGCTCTTCGATCTTCGATTCCACACCCGATAGAAATACTCGCTGATGAAAACTAAAAATTAATAATGGATCAGATAACTATTGAATTACGGCATACGAAAATTGAAGAGACTTATTAGTAATAGATTAGCGGAATGAGTCCCGATAAGCGTGCGATTAAAAGTTCAACTTTTTTGTACATCGAAGTTGACGTCTGAGCAGAGCGTAAGGCCCTAAAGGTTTTTTTTAATTGCGCTAATTATATGGCTAGATTTTTTCAGTCGTAGATACATCATCGGGCGAGTGTTTGTTATAGCTAAAAATTTACTCATTTGTTTCGTTAATTTTGTAGATTTTAAAATAATTCAATCAGCACGCGGAACGAGGAAAGACGTCATATAAATCAATCGAGATTAGTGCGTGGCAAAATTCTTCTAAGGCTTTAGTAAACATTTGGAATGCTACCAAAATTTATCTGGATTGATACCGAGGCGTCAGAGTCCAACGCGACTGACCTTCGCATCAGACTAACGGGGTCATTTAAATTTTCTCCTAGCACCGACACAGCTTAGGTGAGTAATTTCTTAATTCCTATTACTAAAAACCGTGTTTAATTAATCCGGATTAAAACCGGGAGATTAGCCAACAGATTATTCTGTAAGACAATTTGCCATAGAACTAATTTAGAATAATATTTAAATAATACAAAGTGTTATTAAGGAGATACCAATGCGGCAAATGGTGAAAAACAAAGTATGCGCGTTATTTTCTCTGAAAAATATAAATACATTTACAAGTTTATTGGCGCCGCAATTGTAATAAACACCGTTTTCTACCCTCCAGACGCGAAAAAGTAGCGAGTACGTTTATACTCGTACACAACCGCTTTATTTATAACAAAATAAGAAATATCTGATTAAAAACAGCTTATTCCAGCGATAATTTAAAATATTCATTAATAAGATACCTTTAAGGACTATAACCAATATTCCGTAGAAGGAATGCAGTTTATATTATTCCACAGAATTTTCTTGTATTTTAATTATTACGAGTAACCGGAACACTCGTTTTTCTTCACAAAATAATTGTTTATAATAATTTATTCTAAATACAAAACCTTTGTTTATACAACAACAGTTATTTTGGGTGTATCGACGTTTAGCGGTTTTGGCGTTACTTTAAAATAGCGACTTTGCCTAATTTTTTGGCCAAGTAAATGGAAGCCATCGCGTTGTAACGGTAACTCGCGCTTTGGTGGGAAGTTATTCGCGAGTTCAGAGGGCAAAATAGAAAAAACTATTAATAACGCGTACATAAAGTATTGTAAACACCAACTAGCCGAAGATAATGAGTAAAAGTTACAAATTCTACTTTTGACGCGTCAAAATGACAAAATAAAGATGAGGTAATTGTATACGATTCGCAGGATTTTCACCAGATACGAGGTATGTTACGTTCCACAATTTATTACTAATTCATTAATTAGCGAGATCGCTTCGAATAATTTTGGCAACCGATACGAGTCTAAAAACAGCCAAACGTTCTGTAGGCCGAAACATTACCAGCCTTTTTAGTATTCACGCAATGTGGCACTCGAGGCCGTTACCTCATCTATACGCTCAACCCCTGTTAATTACAATATATTAAAATTATTTATGTACAGTGCTAAGACAAATGGATTTCTTGTTTTTGTGTCCGGTTATTTCCTCCTCGTACTCGTTCTATTTGACACGCTCATTAAATATACTGCAAACGGACATAAAGTAGACTTAAAAAAATAAGCATGTAATATTTCACCAGCTCTGATATAAATTCAAATAAAGAAATCTCGTCTCCGTATCGAGTCACACAATTTATTATCGCTTCTCTGTCATTTTAAAAGGAACAAATCGTAATTTTAAGTCAGACATTTCATAAATTAACATAAAATTATCGTTATAATTTGAAGCTTACTAATTAATAATCTAATAATCTGGAATGGAACCGTAAAGCGTGACCACTCAATTAAACTGCTAATTTGTGATTAATGTGGAAATAAAATTTAAGAATGAGTTATGAACTAAATTAACGAATGCATTTTAAAATTACTTTTCGAGAGACAGAATCAAAGAGAAGAGGAATTTGAAAAGGACGATGTGGCCCAAAGACGTATTGGAAAAGAAGGCGGAAGAATGGAGATGCGACGTTTACAGTCGGCAATTTGCCGAGAATATGGATAAAGAAGATCCGTTAAAGGAATTTAGACAACGTTTTCACTATCCGCAGAAAAAAAATTTCTCTAAAGGTAAGGCATTTTTCTGCCCGATGATTTCGGGACGGGTAAACTTTTCTAGTAATACAGATTTTAATTTTACTGAAAAATTAAATTCTAAACGTTGTTTACTTTAAATATTAATTTTATCTGGTTGGACGATGACAAAGCGAAACACTTGGCAGCAAATTTGCTTTATTTAGTGATTGTTACATTTTACGTTGCCAGGGTAATTAAAATTTCTCGTATATTTTCTTATAAACTAAAATTAATAGAAGCGATAGAAGAAAAATACTTTGCATTCTACAGTAGAATTAGTCGTATAACGTTATTTTTACTCCGTACACATACCCACCCCTAAAATTACTTAATGCGCCTCTTCGATCGATCCCTTAATTGTAGTAAGGAATAATACACGGCGCGGGGTACAAAACATTACATTATTTTATTAATTACATACAAAGCAGTGACGTAAACAGTACGATTCGCTACTCGACACTTCAGAAACAAATATCGGTCAATCTGTTACCGGAGAGTCGATATCCTAGAGTGACGAAACGTTTTTGTAAACACGCCACCCCCGGTAAAGCATCTTAACGATTATCCACCCGTAACTGCGTTACGTTTAGTTGCTCTGGAAATCTACGTTCAAATTTCTTTAGAATTTTACCGCTTTATATTAACTCGAGATGAGCGTTAGTCGAGCCACTCGGCAAAATTCTCAAAATTTGATCGGTCTATTTTTATAAAACTTTGCCATTTTCCATTAATTGTGACGAAGAATCCAAAAATGTAATAAAGTATGGATCCATGGCTTTGTTTTCGAGATACAATGGGGTCGAAGCGACAATGCCCAATGCCAAACGGAATTTAGTGGACGAAAACAAATTAAAAAAGCGTTGCGTGCGCCTAACGAAAGACGGACGCGAAAAACGAAGAAAACACAAGAAGAAAGTAATGAACGTCGATTCCTTTGTTCTTGGATGGCTTCTGCGTGCCGGCAAGTGCAAGAATCGTTGTCAGCAAACTCCGTACGCCTATTCCGTGGCGGCGAGTGCAAAACTTGCCTGTATGTGCCCGGCAAGTTTGAGGATCGCCTGTTTCTTTTCTGCTTCGCCTCAATTCTATCGCGACACAAAAAAGTTGCGCCATGTCCTAGTTTAATTTCTATAAAACGTAAAAATATAATTTCTGTTTTAGTTTTGATTCATAAAATCTATACTTTTCGGCAAATACACGATAGGCAATAACGATCTTTAAGAAATATTAATAAATAAATGCTTCAATTATTCGATGTAGGTAGGGACGTGGCGCGACTTTGTCGTAGAAATGAGACCGAGCCGGAAAGAAAGAGGCATTCCTTAAATTAGCCGGCACGGACAGACGATCCTCGCATTTGCCTCCAAGGAGAGGCCATCCGAGAACAAATCAATCGGCTTCCATCGCTTTTTCTTGTGTTTTATTTGTTTTTCGCGTCCATTCTCCGTTAGGCGCGCGCAGTGCTGTTTTTGTTTTTTTATTTCGTTCCTCAATTCCATTTGGCACGTTCGGTCGCGTGGGGGAGCGTTGACATTGTCATTTTGACCCCATCGTATCTCGAAAACAAAATCGTGGACCTCCATTTTTATTACATTTCTGAATTGCTCGTCGCAATTCAGTGGAAAACGGCAAAATCTTTTCAAAACCCACTTATCTAACTATAAGTTTCACTAACGCTCCGCCTCAAAGGGGCGTGCGCGGTTTAAATTTCATTGGCGGCGCGTATCGATAAAGGAAAATAGTATCTTTCACGCGTGCGCATTGATTTGTAATTTAAATAGCAACGTCATCGATGATTCGTCCGGTGACGCCGGGCGATCTCCGCGCCGCTAGCTTCTGAATCGGCAGTCCCGTCGACTTTCTTTAACGCGGAAGTATAGGAAGTTTACCAACGCACAGTGGGGCCAAATCCCAAAAAGCTGGCCAAAAGTCAAAAGCGTTATCAATTTGGTTTGAAAGTCAGTACTCGAGGGTTTTCGGGATCTCTGATTACGAATCCAAAGTCAAAATTTGAAATAAAAACAAAATGGCGGATTTAACACGAACCACTTTTATAGAAAAAGTACAAAATAAATCCACATATTGTTTAATACGATAAAACATACAATCGGTTGATTAAAAGTTCACGCATCGTCATCCAAAGAATAATTTGATTCGCAATCAGATGATTCAACTTTGAAATCGCTGGAGCTTCCCGTACTCGCTGATATACGTGGCGCAACTAACAATAAAACTGCTTCCGGAAGCAACGACTTTGAGTTTTTTCGAGGTAATTCGCGCAAACTCGAAATAAACGGATCGGATATTAATAATAGGAGTAAAATAATGTCTTCCATTGTTTTCACTCGGGAATTTTTCTTGCAGAATCTTCTCGAAACTTTTTAATGTATTTATTACTAGACTCTTGAGCGTCTTCGGACATCTGCCCTATCGGCAATACCGATGAATTTATCACTTCTGTACCACGAATCAATATCTTATGTACCGAAGTTGGTACGCGGAATGACGGATATAACTGCGCAAAGTAACGAGCTGTCTGTAAGGCATAATCTTGAAATTCTATGAAGTCGATTTCGTGGCCACACAAAATTTTCTGCAATATGACACGGAAACGCTTAATCGAGTCCTCATCAACCCCAGTGATAGCAGCAGAAATGCTTGAGTTTTCGAAAAATCGTCGAGCAGTATTCCCATTATTCGAGCTACCGAAACCAGGCTTTGGTTGATCGACTATTAGACCCGATTCTATACGGAAACCCTTCTGTATATTCGTTTTTTAGGGTCTTATTTGTTTAATTTCTTTATCACTATACGCTTGCCACAGTTTGATTTCAAGCTTATATGCTACACGCTAACAACATTCAAAACACACAGACAAATTCGAGAAAAAGAGCAAAACATTCCGCGTCTTTAATGTACAAAATTCAGAAAACTGTGTTTTACATTGCGAGAACTCGCGCCAATGACACAATTGCGGCTAGTTTTAATTTTTTTCATTCAATAATAGTTTCATCTACAACACGCGATCGGTCCAGTCGCAGAACTCTACAGAATTTATGAACTTTTCTCTACGTGTTTAAAATTTTCTGTTGTAATATTCCGTTCATTTTCGTACAAATCATTCGTTTACTGTTATCACATAAAGTATTATTATCAATTTTGTGTTACATAATATTAATCTACTTACTTGCAGCTGCAGATTCCATTTTTTAAATTTAAATTTGATTGGTTTTTAGAGATTTGACACCCTCTTGAATATAGCGTAGAAATCTTTGCTTACTGCATGACGCGTCTAGCTCGATTGAGGGTCCTCTTTCGACTGAACTACAATAACAGGTATAAGGGATAGGGGGCGCTAAAATCTAGAATTCGACCTTCGGACTCTTATCCAACCTAACCCACAACTAGAAATTACTGGAACTTAAACTCTATTTTTCGACTTTTGGCCAGCTTTTTGGGATTTGGCCCCACTGTGCAACGGTGGCCGGCTCTGCCCAGTATATTGTTCGGCAACCGGGACAAAAAAAGAGTTGAAAAGTTTGTTCGTAAACCGAACTGTTCGAAACCCGTGGTTTGACTATTTTTATTTTTATTTCGTCATCGGCAAAAACGTGTTGTGGTAAAAATGAGTAACTAAAAATAAAATGAAACTTTAGAGCTCCCTTGGGATTAAGTAAAGGGCAACCCGACGACAAAGTGAGATACGTACCCCGATGTACGGGGCCCCTGCTCCGATTGATAGTAACGATCCGAAGACACATCTTTAGCTTAGGAACATTGTGTTTCGTTCCAGCATCGCTTCTTTCGCATCGATTGTCAGTCATTACAATTTTTATTGAAATTGTCAGTAATTAAACGTGTCTACGCCCGAATAAGCTAAATTTGATTGATTATAAATTTTTGTACATTTAACTGACGCGGATGCCGAAAACACTCCTAGCGATGATTGTTGGAAGTTTTGGTTTTTCCCGGGTAAAACTCTTCCCTAATCCGAAACATACGCGAACCAAATTTAACAAAGTTTTGCACGTTGTTCTCTCCGAAGAAGACGCTGGATAAAGCAAGTTTAATGCTAATCATCCTGTATATAGTGTTAGAATCGGAAACAATTTAAAAACAAATGATACGTTTTCAAGACGTGAAACTTTGTTCTTTAACATATTATAGCGAGTTCTGTTTCTTTCTTTTGTAGTCGGATGACTCCCGAAACGCAATGAATACGGAATTCTTTCTATTATCTTATGTACTGTAGTACTTGTTTGTATAAATTACAAAGCTGAGAGTGTTATACACGACGTCGAGTAGACGAAAAACGTACCGTCTCGTCGGTCACTTCGGTAAAAGTGGAGATAAGGAGATCGTTGTCTCGTCCCATCAAAAAACTGCACTTATTGGCACGTCGCGAGGGGCGTCGCACTTTCTTGTGTGGAAATTAAACGTCGGTGTTCTAGGATGCGGCGCGAGTTGCCTATTGTTGCACCTACTGTACAGTGTAACGTTGGAGTACCCGCGTTGTTAATGCGGATACAAATTCCCGTTATTTGAAAAAAATTGAATGTGTAGCGAAGACAAATGATATTAAACGGATTTCAACAAATTCGGTTAACATTATTATTATTAAATGGTATTTGCAACCTCTATCATTTATTTCCCACTGACGATAATAAGTGATTACAAATGTACTCGTATATTTTCTCAATGACATTAAGTGAGGACTTACTGTATATAGAATATTACTAGCAAAATTTAAGAGAGTAAAGGAAAAAAGTCTTTCTAAAACGGCAAATCCCATCCCTCGATTCATAAAAAGTACAACTAAATAAATAATTCAAAGGGTAAAATTTGAATTAAAACGGAAAAACTGAATCTTCATCCCATTAATGGGCATATAAATGCGCCTCGTTTCGAAATAATAAAACTTTTAACGGTCGATTCTATACAGAATTCCTTATCTCGTTTTCTCAATTACAAAGTATATCAATTAATCTAATATGTTTTAATAGTAAAATATAATTGCGCGAGACGTTATATAGAGGTAACTAATTCTTACAGAAATACATCAGCCCTCGTGATTTATGTATAATATAAATAGGTGTGTTTGTGAAGTTTGACGTCATACAGTTAATATTATATTAAAATTGCAATTCGTGTTTGTTATTTTTATACTACATTCGTCGTTACTCGATTACTTCTTATCGCTGTTACTTTTATTACTAATTCGAGATTAAATTTTTGAGTAACGTAATTGTAATTTGACCATTTTCAATAATAATCATAATGCGTGCACTTTTCAAAACCAATACGTGGCGCTAGTATCGGGCTTGCGCGTATGTAGCTTCCCGTTTGGTCCGTCACGCTTAAAATTGCTTTTTTACTTATTTGGGTATTATTGAAATTCCGGTTTAATTGTTGCCAGCCTCTATGCCAATAATAAAAATATCCAGGTTTGAAATTCACAAATTTCCGAATGACCCAATAAGAAAGAAAAGAATGAGAAGTAAAGATAAAAACTGGAAAGAAAATCAATCGATATACTCGAATGTGTATCGAGCATTTCGATGAAAATGATTACCAAGTTACTAGTACGAGCGAGTTTATAGGGCTCTTTCTGATTTATACGTTTTATCAAGTGTCACTTCGTATAAGTAGAATGACCTTTATTCGATAAAAACTATACGATGTACACTCACTCGTTAGTGCTTTTCACAATTAGGCTATGTATATACTATGTGCGTAGTCAATCGAATCTATGTCTAAAGGTGAAAAGTTAATAACTCGTTAATGGTGACCCAGGCATACGTTACAGCAGGGACGGGCAACCTTTTTCTATGTAAGGGCCGCGTTTCAAAACTTTTGAACCGACGCGGGCCACGTACGAGAGAAAAGAGGGGGAAATGTCGGTAAATCACAATTATTTATTCGTATATAATTATAAATTAGCGCAGGTATACTTAATTTAGCTTCTGACACGGATGGAAACGTAATATATCGGAAATATTTGGTTAAGGATTACTCCGAAGAACTCGTCTTCTACTGTACTATTTAACTTATACTGTACTTATACTTATACTGTACTACAAAAGGCAAAACGCGATGTTTTGCCTTTTTGCGGGAAATCGAACATATTTTTAGACCCGTCTAAAAATTCTCTAATTAGCCTGGGAAGAGGGGGATCTAATTCTTTCACCCGATGAAAACGGGTAAGATCGGTTATATAACTATAATTATCATCTTACGATTATTTAAGATAACCTTTTTAGTTATATAGCCGATCTTACTCGTTTAAAGAATAAAGGTTATCTTATAGTTATATAAGATAACCTTTATTCCACTACTGTAGACAATGTAAAAAAATATTTAAATGTGTTAGATTGGGCACTCGGTGTGATAAATTCTTACGTAAGATCATCTTTGTAAATATAAATCAAATATTAAAATATAGTATAGTAGAAGGGTTAGAAGTACGAAATAATCTTAATTTTTGCTGTTGTTTTTTGTCCGAGGGCTCGTCTGCTAGTTTATTAATATTTACTATTTATGAATACTAGGAAGCCAGTTAATTAAAACTAAAAAATAAAATAATAATTAAAACCGACCTTTACATCGAAACTAAAATTAAAATCAAATCAATTGGAACTAATATTTCGGAAAGTGTGGTTAAAGTACACTTTAACCACACTTTCCGATAATCGGATAATCGATACAGTAGAGCAGGGGTGGCCAACCTTTTGCATACCATGCGCCAATTTTTTTATAGACGAGTTCAGATGCGCAGTGGCGTACCGTGAGTGTTAGCAGCCCGGGGCGAAAAAAAATTTCGGCCACCCCTTAATTAGGTATTTCAATTTATAAGACGAAAATTCAGATTTGCCACAGAACAAGCAATGAAAAATGCGGTTGTAGTATAGCTACCCGTATAAAATAATTCTAAATGACATCAGTGGTGTACATGAACACGAATGCATCATGTAACGTACAAGCAAAAAAAAAAAAAACAAGGTCAACATGTCGATTGCACCGAATTGCGTATGCAATGAAGCCAAATCTGGAAATGTTGCTCGGAACCGACTGAAGCGCCACTTGTAATCGTCCAATGCGCCAAGTTTGGCGCATGCGCCACGTTTTGGCCACCCCTGAGTTAACATGTCGTATGCACTATTCATTATGTCCCTGCAGCGTTATCCAATACCTACAGTATCTCATTAAACAGAAGCCAGAGAGTTACATGCAAACTACTTCAATATAGAAGTATAACATCAATTCCTTAATATTGTAATTTCGTTCTAGAAAATGTTATCGTATTATTAATATACAGGTTCAAGAATTACGACTTCCTACTTATATATTTAATGTTTTTTTTTTTCCTTTGAAGTGCTGTATGAATCATATGACGCTATGCGAAGTCTTGTTTTAAGAAATTTGCTTAATGCAGTCTACTAATTTGAATAAAAGCAAGTAACTGCATTAATTTGAAGTAGGCTACTTTAATAAATTCTAAAGTCTACCTGAGATTAGAAATTGAAAGTGAATATTATATTGTGAATCCTTACCGCCCGATCAAATCAGATGAATAATTTTTGTTCAAAAGAGAAACGAAAATCCTAATTGGTTTCTAAATAATTATTTCATCCTTCTTAGAATACGTATACAATTACGTCTGAAATCAATGTAACTTATAAACGAACGTATTAAGTATCTAATTAGAACTTACAATTTGTTAACGTTATTTATACACTTAAAATAAATCCTTATACCAAGTATTTTATAGGAAAAAGAAACAGTTAGCGGCGTGGATTTTTTTCGGGAAAAACACAAATATAGTGATATGTTTCTAACGTTCTCTCTTAAGCAGTTGAAAATCCTCACGTGTGAGTTTATTGTCATTGTCGACAAAAACATTAAAAAAACATTTAAAACACCCATATGGCAGCTGCTGGCTGCCATATGGGTGTTTTANGGGGATTCGCGTTGGTCGGATAACCGAAAAAAAGGAAAAAAATACATTATTAGTATATTATATTAAGATATTAGTATATCCCATGTAATTAGTTTATTAGTACAGTATATCGCTATTATTAATTAACCAACTTCGCGTTGAACGTTCATTGATGTTTAGCCTAACAAATTTTTTAAATAATAATAATTGTCGCTATTTTATCTTTAAAAATTATTTTATTGCTCACGGAACAAACAACCACTCGTAACTAGAAAATTAAGTTTCGTTTAAATATTGGCCTCCCTTCAATGGCTACAACCAACAGACTGCCGAAAATCTATCGGGCTAGTTTTATGCTACTTATTAGATAAATTACGTAATCAATTTGGTACTAGAGCCTAACGCTTACCTCTAGTACCAAATTGATTACGTAATTTATCTAATAAGTAGCATAAAACTAGCCCGATAGATTTTCGGCAGTCTGTTGGTTGTAGCTATAATTATATATCGGGTTGGAGATGTTTGTATATATATTCTCCCTTCAATGGTCGAGCCGTTAATGCCAGCTAAAACACGCAAAAATTTAACAAAAATAATATTAAAGTAGCCGAGACAGCCAAATATTGTAATGCCGCATCACTAACGGACATTTGAAATTTGCCGACTAGAACGGTCGGTTAACCGATGTGACGGTTAATCGGGGGTCGGATAATCGATGCTCTACTGTACTTGTTTGTCCGTCTTGATTGATTTGCTTATATTTCATCCAGGCAGAGTCGAATCTTTGTTTATAGCACTTTGTAAAATATTAGTTTGGTTTTGGTTGGCGGTTTCGAAACATTTTGCTTTTAATATACTGTATATAGTTTTTCGGTTAAAACAAAGTTTCGGTTAATGAATAGTCAAACCTCGGATTTCGAACTTACTTCGTTTCTAAAAGGTGGTCGAAAACCGAAACAAATTGTGCCATAAACAATTTAAAATGAATTAAACACTGCACACTGGTAGTTGGTCGTACGTTTGCGCCTGGGCAACGTGGAGTTTTTCGAGTTTTCTTCACATTTGTAACACCTAAATAGTGGTCAGTTTACCATAGAAAGTCCTCCTGGGTGACACTCCTGTCGGCAGTTCGCCCACGTGTCGCGGATTTTGTTCACCATCTTTTTTTTTTGTTTACTCTTTCCGCCCTGTGGGCACTAGGAGGACCTCTTATAGCAGGCCCATTATGGATTCGGCCAGACCCACAATCGGGCGACTGGGTAGTGAGGGACGGGGCCAGACATATCCGAACGGACTCCCCCGAAAGATTCCTGCGAATTCCTTGACCCGCCCGGATTCGATCCCGGGTCCCCCAGAGCGGTAGGCTGCCACCTTGACCGCTCGGTCATCCGGCAGCCTGTTCACCCTCTTTGAAGCTTAATAACTCCTGTACTTTTTGTCGAAAATTTCTGAAATTTTTCAGGGAGGTTTGCTTATTAGGAGGACTGATGCTATTAAATTTTGGTGGTTAAAGGTCGAGGGATGGGTAGATAATGGGTTCGTGTATATTTTCAGTAGGGCCAGACTTAATGGCGATTTTACTCGTTATTAGCATTTACAATGTTTTATAACTTTTGCCATTTTATAATAGTGAAAAATATAAAAATGTTTAAAAATAAAACATAACAACGGATGGCGCCACTAAATGATGCGTGGAAAGGAAAGCTAAGCGACTCGTTGCTGGATTATTTATAAAAGACTGCTGGGAATGATCTGGGCTAAAGCATTTAGAGAATCAATAGCTTTACTTATCATCATTTCTGAAGTTATCAAAGGTATAGAACACAAGTCACCAAACTTCTTTCACAACGTGCCACATAACTGAGAATGAAAAGCGCGGGCCACATAACCACTTTGTTCAATACAATACACTGAATACACAAAAAATAAAGACAACCAACATATTTATTTACCAATACAAACACGATGCCTGCAGCATCGTGTAATGGCTTTCCTTAGAAACTTCATTGCAAGTACGTACACAAAAAGCGCTCCGATATCCAAAGTGACAAAAAGCCGCCGAATTGTTTATTTCACTGCTTTTCCTGAAAATTATATTACTGTCAGATACAAAAGTCAGATTGGACCACCACTTCTGGCATTTTTGCTTACTTATTTTAATTTTTTTTACACAGTAAGTTTATCTACAATCTATGATATATCTATGTAAATAATTACCTTTTAGCTCATTTGTGGTACAGTGCGGCGGCGGACCACATCCGGCACGCGGGCCGCAGTTTGGTGATCCTTGGTGTAGAAGAATAGAGGTTTGAAATAGGTTTTGCCATTTACAACCCAACGTCTGTGTTTAAAGTCGTTATATATTTCATACACAGATTCATCTAGAATAACTGTAGATTTGGAGAGACTTCTTTTAGAAAAAACAGGAATAAAATTCCAAAAAGTATAGGGATCAGATGCAAAGGGCGGAAATAAGTTTGAAACAAAAGGTTACATTCCTGATAGAACTGTTTTTGATGGATTCGGTGTAAATATAGGTCTCTAGGATTGCATAGTATAGATCGATGATTTATTATATAATAGTAGTAGCTATAAGGTTAAATGAAGACGTAAGTCCTCCTCTGTACGGTATCCAAAAGGAGGATATCTTTATTTCAACTTTAAAAAAGTCTTCCTATGCATACCGATTTGTCCTCTAATCATAATTTTTTATCTGGTCAATCAAATTAAATAACAATATTGAATTACATTATTAAGGAGAGAGAATTTTCTAAATGTAAAAAGTTATCATTTTATTTTAACTTTAATTTAATTTTCAGTTTTAATTAATTAACTGTAATATTTGTATCTTAATTTTAATTATTNATTTTATAAATTAATAATAATTTATAAATTTTTGGTGTAAAAATAAATATTGTAGAATATATTAAAATATAGATTTAAGAAATGTTTTTTGTTGGATTTATATTTTCATTAATTGTTCGACCTTTTTAATCATTAAAATGGCACCTTATTGCTTGAGATGCTCCCAATGCAGTATTTATCTTGCTTACTACCCGAAGGGCCCGCCGGCGGCTAAATGTATAAAACCACCAAGTTGGTGTTGTTGGTATTAAGTGATAGTTGGCTATTGGTTTGTGCCTCACCAACAGGTTGGTGCATGGTGTTTTTTGACTTTTTTTACATATATAATACCTAAATAGGGGCCAGTTTCCCATAGAAAATCCTTTTGGAAAGCACTCCTCTTTGACAGATCACCTATGTGTTACTATATGTGTGCATTGCCTTTTTTTAACAACCTACCAACCAACTTACCACCTAGCAGTCCCTGGAAATGTGTTAAATTTATTAGTCTCGGAGACAAAACCCAATTTATGCCCGAGGAGAAAGTTCTGTCGAACTAAGATAACAATTAAACTGACGCTTCTTCGCACGTTAAATTCTTTCATTATATTCTATAATTATCGTCGTCGTCATAAAAACATTACAATGATGATCATTCAACCTCCTGGTATGATGAAGATACCTCTCGCTTGACTGAATAAGTAAATACAAGAAGTATATCAATAAGACATTGTTGCAAATTATTTACTTAATCTATGTTTATGTTGTTATAAAATGTATATACATTAATATAAAATATTAAATTAATTAATTATTTTTTTTAGTTGATATGTCTCTGTCAGAAAATGAAGAGGAAGAATGTCTTTATTTCTGTGGTAATTCTTTGGGTCTTCAACCAAAGTCTGTGCAGAATTATGTTCAGAATGTTCTAGATGATTGGAAACATTTGTAAGTTAAAACAGTTCAAATTCTGGTCTTAACATTGGTTTTTAAACATTAATATATAACTTTACTTAATCAGAGGTGTGGAAAGTCACTTTGTAGGTTCTCTACCATCTGCTCTATGTGATCTTTATCCCAAAGAGATTATGGCTAAATTGGTTGGTAAGTAAAATTCCTTTAGTCGGAATTCAAAAAACACAAGTTCAACCTAACATTTCTAATAGGAGCAAAAAAGGATGAAATTGCCATAATGAATGGATTGACGGTTAATCTGCATCTGTTGTTAGTAAGTACATAATTGTAAATAGCAGGCACACAAATGTGTGATATTTTTGAATTATTTTCCAGTTTAAATTCCTTTTTGCGTATTAAGTACAGTACATAACTGATTTTAACTTCCTCATTATTCTTGTGTCTAATATATTTTTTCTTTATTACAGGTTTCTTTTTATGAGCCAACACCCCAGAGACATAAAATTCTAATAGAAGCAAAAGCATTCCCATCAGACATGGTAAATTTATTTATTTAAAATTTATTTATTTACTTACATTTCTAACAGTAAATTTGAGATGAACAAACATCATACCAATAAATTTGTAAAGCCAAAAAAACAACTGGATTACATCGAGCTACCTTTCTGCAATTATATTTAATTAATTACTAAATAATTTGTCACTAGAGAGAGGTATTAGGTGCCATCTTTTATTAAATTTAAATTAATATTTATTAAATAATTCAGAAAATTTTGGAAGAAAAGAATCTGCCAGCAGCGGGACTCAAACCTGCAACTCCTACTTACCGTGCGAGTTACGTTCATACAACCATCCGCTCAGATATAGCCATATAGCCATCCTCGGTTATATATGTAACTGAAGATGGTTATATCATATTTAAATATGCCTGGAAGGAGAGATCAGATTGGAGGCTCGGTATTGTAACTTGCAACACATCTGAATGGTACGGAATTGTTGCAGGTTGGAGTCCTGTTCCAGGCCGATTCTTTTCTTCCAGATATTGTAAATTATTTAATAAATATTAATTTAATTATAATTATTAAGTTTAATAAGAAATGATGCTTAACTCCTCCCTCTAGTGACAAATTATTTTGTAATTAATTAAATATAATTGCAGAAAAGTAGCCTGAATGTAACCAGTATTTGTTTGGCTGTAGAAAATTTGACTTTTATATATTATTCTACAAGTATATTAGATCATACATTAACATAAAACAAATATGTCACTTCAATAATGTTAAATGAAGCTTAATTAAAGTTGAATTTAAATCATTATTTGTATTATATTGGAGTACTTCTCTTTATATAAAGAGATTTTAAGTACAGTACGTTACGCATTTAATTAATATAATCATTAGACAATTAGATAAATTTATTATTTCATTAAAAAGTGGAATGTTACAAGATCAATATTTAGATTACCAATATGAAAGTATCTCATAATTTTAGTGGAAAGTTTTAAAAAATACACAATGAAGTAGTTGTGTCAAAGTTCTGTTAAAATGATATAAAATCTAGTTGACAGTTAGACTTTGTTATATCGTTTTTAAAATATCTTAAAAATGAAACAGTAAAAAATTCTTATTAATGCTTTCATCTTAATCATTATTGTAGTCACTAAACCTCCCAAATTTATCAGCTATTTTTGAAGTTTGTCACTTTTGAATCAAATACTTTCTACTTAATTTTAAATAATTGATGAAATTTGAAGCCCAAGTTACACAAATCTTAACAAGAACAATGGGAGTTTTTCAGCATGCATCAGTCTCAACCACAACTGATGTGCCAGTGAACAATTTAATAAGGTTATCACACATTTCATAAAAGCTAACAAGATGGCTGAAGCAAACAGTGCTATGTTGGCATTTTGCAGACTTATTTTGTAAAATAACTTTGGGTTTAATACAGGCGAGTTGTAAAAATTGTGTTAATAATATAACTGTGGATTTGGCCATATCGCTTCATCAGAGCTCACCATATTTACAGTCCAATGAGTGTGATGTGCATCAATCGCTGTACTGATGGACTCGTCGGTCATCGAAATACATTTTAGTACAGTAGTGTGCTGCTTTATACATCTGAAATGTACACAGTATTATCTTACTTACTTTTATGGTTTTGTATTTCTGTTGTATCTGCTATAAAGCCTGAGGCAGAATCACCAACTCTTAGCATCAGTAATATAGTATTATAGTGTAGTTTTGTTTGTGAGAATTTTAAAAACAAAAATAGAAATATTATACCATAAATTAATTCTTGGAAAGAACAACATTGAAAATAATCTGTATTAGTTTAGTTTAGTTGATATGTCTCTGTCAGAAAATGAAGAGGAAGAATGTCTTTATTTCTGTGGTAATTCTTTGGGTCTTCAACCAAAGTCTGTGCAGAATTATGTNCAGAAGAGAGTTTGTTGCTTTTGAAACCCAGAGAGGTAAATGATTTTTCCAGTATTAAATGATAATTTTTCTCAAATTCAACAGTTAAAATAATTTATAATATTAAAACTAAATGTAATTTGTTTCTCAAATTTTATCAGGGAGAAGATTATGTGAGACATGAAGACGTCGTCTCTATGATTGAGAAGGAAGGAGACCAAATATCAGTCATTTTACTTCCTGGAATACAATATTTCACAGGGCAATTGTTTGACATAAAAACAATAACAGAAATAGGTCATAAAAAGGTAAATTATGTTGATTTAAAGTTTTGATGCTTTTTATCAATTTGTTCTTAATATCGTACCTGTTTTCAGGGTTGTATTGTTGGTTTTGATCTTGCTCACACAGTAGGTAACACGGAATTACATTTACATGATTGGGATGTGGATTTTGCAGCATGGTGTACCTACAAGGTAATAATTAAATTTATTAAAGTAAGTTTTATATGCAACAAAAGAAGCAATTCAATTTTAATGATTAATATATATATATTTTTAATTTTAACAAATTTTATTGCTAGTATTTAAATGCTGGTCCTGGAGGAGTGGCTGCAATATTTGTGAATGAGAAACACACGCATAATAGAAAAGACTTTCCTAAATTAAGAGGATGGTGGGGAGTTGATCCCAAAATGAAATTTATTATGAACGAACAAAGTAAGTCAAAAATTTATAAAAATTTTATAAATTGTGTATTTTTTATCAATGCTATTACTTTTTATTGAAATAAATAACTTTACACGTGCACTTCACGAGAAAACAACATGGCTGACTTGCATGCAGTTTGTTTACATGAAAAAAAAAAAAAAAAACGTTAACTCTTCTGCTACATGACAGAGGGAACCTTGTCACATTTTTCTTCTTATTATAACACTTCCTCCAAAAGAAAAAATAAGACTTGCTTAATGATTACATGGTTACAACATTCGTAAACAAATCTTTTCTCTTAGCAAATAAAATTGGACACGTTCAAGTGGCTTCCTCAACAGATCGGCCAATTGGTTCTTTTTGTCGATGTGCTCCAATTTGAGTTCACCATTTAAAAATCTTTCACGTGCATAGAAGTGTCGAACCTCGATATGTTTGGACCATTGATGAAATTCCGGATTCTTTGCTAGCTTTATGGCACTTGCGTAATCAATATAAAGCATTGGAGGCTGCTCTGGCATTTCAATCAATTCAGACAATAAATGGTGTAGCCAAATTAATTCTTTTGATCCTTCACTTGCTGAGATAATCTCTGATTCAGTTGTGGATGTTGCCACTACTTTTTGTAATTGGCTAGTCCATGATATAGCTCCATCTGATAATTTTGCAATGATTCCAGTTGTTGAACATCTTGTCTTCCTGTCACCAGCAAAATTAGACTTTCAGTTCTTCTTCTTTATTATAAATGATGCCCCAGTTCATAGTATCTTTCAAGTACCAAAATATACATTTTACCTGATTCCAATTTTGAATAGTTGGTTTCTCTGTAGCTGAAGCTGCTTTATTCACTGCAAAGGTGATATCTGGATCAGACATTGTTTGAAAATATATGAGACAGCCCACTGCCTTGCAATATGGTATACCAGATGACACTGCCTCATTGAGATCACTTTCTTCACAGCCAACAGAGGGTTGAGACTGCATTTGATTCAGCCATTTGTTTCTAATTTTCTTTTTGTGTCATTTTCTTGAATTACTGTAATCTTCATATTGTTTTATTTTCATCCCAAGAAAACTGTCGAGACCTCATCATCATATTAAATTCTTGTTGTAGAGCTCTCAAAGTCAGTAATCTCTTTCTTGTCACTGCCGACAATAAGACCATCATCTACATAAATTGTGATATAGAGTCACCTTTTATTCTGGTTTCAATAAAAAAAGACAAGGATCTGCAGTACTGTTTTGAAAATGTGCTTTCTTCATAAATCTGATAAATCATTTATTCCAGCAACGTGGTACCTGCTTCAGCCCATACAGACTTTTTTCCAGGAGACATACCTAACTGGTACCATCATCGAAACCCTCTGGTTGTTCCAAATACATTTTCCCTTCAAGTATGCCATTCAGGAAAGCTGTCTTTACATCAAACTACTCCAATTTCATATTCTTAGCAATTGCTACCACTAACAAAGTCCGAAGGGTGTCATAACATGCAAGAAGACTAAATGTTTACTCGTAGTCAATTCCTAGATTTTGGACATAACCTTTTGCAACTAACTGAACTTTGAAGTGAGTGCTTCCATCACTTTTAGTTTTCTTGCACAGAACCCAACAATTTTTCACAACTTGTGCATCCTTTGGACGTTCGACTAACCTCCATGTATCGTTTTGTTTTAGATATTCCATTTATTCATGAATAGCTTGCATCCATAGCTCGCATCCATAGCTCTCTCTCATTCAATTGCAATACTTCAGAAAATGAATTTGGGTCTTTGTATTCTCCAACAACAATTCCTGGCCATCATTAAGAATTCATTGCTTTCCATCCAGGATGGTTTACCTTGCTGTCTCTTGCTTCTCCAGTTTCTTTGTCAGAAGTTTCATTATTTCACTTTGAAAAAGTTCCATTGATTCTTATATCTTATCATATTCACTCCGATCTTCGCTTCCTCCAGAAGTTGCCATGACAAATTCTTCAGTTTTTATTTGATTTTTTATGTTTTGGCATCTGACTTCCTCCATTTCCTTCACCTCAGACAACAGATTGGACTAACCCAATGTCAGCTGCTGCTCTCGTGGAAAGTCAAATTCCACAGTATCACTGTGCCGATTGCAGACGACTTCTGGTTTGAATTTCACATCATAATCACTTTCTTTTGAGAAGGAATACAGATTCAAAATCCATCCATACCCAACCGTCTGAAAATAGCTTTATTGTCAAATTTTGATCGAAAATTCTTGTTTACATGTACGTAGCATCCAGTGCTGAAAATTCTCAGGTGATCAAGTCTTCCTACTGGTTGACCATACCATAGTTCATAAAGGGCTTTGTTCTGAACTGAAGATTTTCCAGTACAATTCAAAAGATATATGGCAGTGTTGCATGCTTCTGCCCACAATCCTTTCAGTAATTTGCTTGGATTCAACATAAAACATGCTGTTTCCACAATGGTACAATTTTTGCATTCAGATGCACCATTTTGCTTAGGTGTATAAGGTGGAGGAAGCCATTGATGTATCCTTCTGTTTGCAAGCAATTCAGCAACTTTTTTGTTGACAAACTCTGTACTTCCATCACATCTGAATTGTTTGACATGTCTATTTGTTCTAGCTTCATTTAAAAATTGTTCAAGCACATCACATACTTTGCTTTGATGTTTCAAAAAGAAAATTTGTCAAAACTTGCCGAAGTCATCTTTTAAACATACGTAGTAACGTGCTCCTCCTAAAGATTCAGTGGACATTGGCCATTCACATCTGCATGGATCAATTTGCCAGTAACTGTTGGACAATTCATTCTTTGCTTAAGTCGTAGTCTATGCATTTTTCCCAAAGCACATCCATCACAGAATTCTTCATTGCAACTTTCCATGTTGATGTTCATTTACTTCAAAACATCTTTTATGTGCTGTTTATTTTGATGACCAAACCTTTTGTGGTACACTTGTGGAGTATCAGACTGTGCCACCAAATTCACCCAAATGTTTTTGTGGTTTTACAACACATATCGAGCATGTAGACCATTTTCCATGTAATCAGTCATGACAGTGTTCTCACTGATTTTGTCTCAAATTTTAACACTTCTGTCCTCAATTATTATACTGTAGCCGTTCAATGCTGCTGCTGTGACGGAACAAATGGACACTTGCATCAGGGACATACAAAACATTTTTCATTTCAGCATTATACCAGATACTGTTTTGTTGAACTTGAATCCTTATTGTTCCTTGGCCATGCACATACATACTCACATTTCACTTTCCAAGTGAGATTACTTCAGGAACAGCAAATTGTCTATACGAGATGAAGTATTGTTTGTTTGGGGTAATATTCTTGGTTGCACCACTATCATAATACCATTTATTTGCATCAATGTAGTTTCCAACTGATGCACCCATGACATGTGAAATGAATATGACATTGCCACTCCCTTTGCTTATTAGTCCCAACACCTGTCTTTTTCTGCGGATGATGCTTCCCAATGGCCCAATTGTTTGCACTTGTTACACGGAAATCTTTGCTTTGCCCATTCCACTGGCATTTTTGTTTTTCCAGAATTCTGCTTCTTTTTATACTTGCCAGAAGCAACAAATGCATTTGTTTTGGTTGTGCCTTGTTCACACAGTTCAATCATGCACAGTTTTTCAATGAGTAAATTCAAACTTTGATTTTTTGACAAAATTGTCCCATAGGTCTTTGAAATTATCAGTCTTTTCCCAATATAGATAAAATTCGGTCATTTAATACTCTTTCAGACAAAGTATTTTCTTTGTGTTTCGTTAATTTGGCATTTAAATCACAAATAACTTTTACAATTTAGCAACATGTGTGCTAATGTCCTTTTTCTCATCCTGTTTAATCCGAAAGGCGGCTTCAATTAACATGTTCAATTGTTGCTTAATGTTGCGCTCAAATCACATGTGTAATTTATCCCAGATTTCTTTTGCATTTTGGTTTACTTAGCATACTTGCCACTTAGCGTATGTTGCCTTTTGTTTATTTGTTGGCTCTGTTTGTAACTCAACATGTACATGCTTTCCGTTAATAATATCTTCTAATCCGTATAAACGCAACACAATAGAAACATCCATTTCCATTTTGCCAAGTTTTCAGGCCCTTCAAGCTTATTGACATTTACCTTGTAATCCCCGCTGATAGCCATTTTCTTTCCGTCCATCCTTGTTCACACGTATTCAACCAAGTATAACTTCAGAGGCACACCACAATAGTCTCTTTCATTCAAAACTGTACTTTTCTTATCTTCATATGGACTGGGCCCATAACCTATTACTCTTTATTGAAATAAATAACTTTACACATAGACTTCATGAGAAAACAACATGGCTGACTTGCATGCAGTTTGTTACATAAAAAAAAAAGCAGCAGAGGAAGCCTTGTCACATTTTTTTATTATAGCAGACACATTTAAAAGCTGAGAGAACATGTGAGTCACATCTTACTTTTATTACAATTAAAGTGAATTGTAACTACAATGTAATTCAGAGTAACCTGTAATGGATTTTATACGTTAGTTATTGTTCTTTATATTATTATACAAATTTCAACAGTAGTGAGAATATCTATTTCAAGATTTTGTGATTTCTTAAAATTGTTTTATTCTAAATCTTGACAATACAGTGACAACTCACATTGAAAACTGTTCTTAAAACAATTCTAAACTTCTTGTTCAGTGAACAAAGCATAAGCTACAGTTCTTACTTGTTAGTCAAGAACTAAAGAAAGCCATTCAAGAAACACCTCAATGTGGGTTCTCATCTTTGGTGAGGGGACCTCCCAGTGATAGTTTAGTATCTCTTTACCATCCCTGGGATCTGAATGCCCACCCATGTGTTTGCTGTGCATGGTGACCAATATGACAGAAAAGGGGATCCTGACAACACAATGTTCCCAACACACTGCTTTTGCCCTTGCTTTGAATAAACAGGAGGCTCAAGTCAGGCTCTATTTGAGTCAGTTGGCTGGTCATTGAGTCAACTGATTGATGCAGACTGGGTGGACATGTCCCTGCTTGACAGTTATGTCATGTCAGACAAGATGTGCTGTTCTTGACTGCATTCTTCAAATACATAATTATATATAGCAGAATTGTGTGTACAGAATCAGTTATACAAATATATTTAGGGATCCTTTTAGGGAGGAAAATCTTTTTTATCTTCTATTTGTTGGTTTACTTACCAATTTAATATCATAGAACAAAGAATACAGAATGTTTTAAAACCTTTATTATTGATCATGGAACAAACAATTTTAATACAAACAATTCATTAGAGTCAACAATAAATGAAATAACATCCTTAGAATTATTATTATTTTAATAATAATAAATTTACTTAGCATAATTTTAATTGATTGAAAGAAAATTAATGTACAAATTAACTAAATGCAAAAAATCACATCTCCCAAATGCACTTTTGGTCTCCATTATATACTAAAATATTTGATATATGCCAGCTTTGACTTTTGTTCTATTAAACAGCATTTTTTAAAAATTAAAAATAAAAATCATCTAACAAGACTGTTTTATTCAGCGATACTTTGATATGTCTTGTTGGATGATTAGTGAAGCCACAGTACATTGATTTATTGTAATGAATAGCAGATACGATAATATTCGTACTCGTTGCAATCATTCAATGCACTGCATATTCATTACAATATAAAAGTTAAAAATTTAAAAAAATTATTTGTAATTAATATATTTATTTAATGCAATTTATTCTGTTGTAGGATTTCATTCCTGTACTGGTGCTGACATGTTTAAATTAAGCAATCCTTCTCCAGTTCTGATAACTATGTTGATGGCTAGTTTAAAAGTAAGCAGTGCTTATAATTAATTTATTTAATTACTCTTTCTTCTATTATAAATGACTACAAAGAAATTTTTATTTAAAGAATATAAAAGTAAAGTTTAGTGGATTATTTTTCTCTGTAAAGTATGAAAAAAACTACTGTATTTCTATTCAATCAACTTAAATATGTTTTGTATGTCTTTGCAACAAATTAGTCTCTTAAAATGTATATCTTGAAGTTAATGAATGGTTTAATTATGAAAAGTAATTTTTTAATAAAAAAAATATACAACATAATTAATATTAAACTAAATAAAAAGCACTTTTGTTGAATTATTTATGGCTTTGTCAGGTTTTTAATCAAACAAAGGAGAGTGTTGTTTAAAACTGTAAATGCTTTTGGAAATTTTTTTTTTGTTTTTCCCCTTTTGCCTTATAGGTACTAAGACCTGACCTTTTCAGCAAACCCCACGGGTTTGACAAGGCCCAGGATGGGTAGCCAGTGGTGAGGGGCAGGGCCCAACATAATCGACAGACTACCTCCAAAAATATTCCTGGAGTTTTTCAATCCTTTCAGATTTGATCCTTGTTCTCTGCAATATTGGTAGTCGGCTGCCACCTTAATTTAACCACTCGGCCATCTGGCACAATGCATTTGGATTACAAACAAATAGTTTATACAATGTGCAGGATAACATTCATTTTAGTATATTTTGAAATATGTTACATGGAATATTTATATCAAATACAGTTATTTTGATTTTTAACAGGTGATTGAAGAGGCAACACTCAAAGAAATACTGAAAAAGCAGTTTCTGTTGACTGGATATTTTGAAATGCTGATAAAACATTATTTTTGTAAAGATGAAAACTCAGTCTTAAAAGTTATTACTCCTCCAGATCCAAGATGCAGAGGAAGTCAATTGACATTGCAAATTAAAACAACAAACCATAATATGAAAAGTGAACTTGAAAAACGAGGAATTATTGTAAGTATTAAAATTACAAATATAAACATCTGTAAGCCTGATAATTATATTAAAGCCAAACAATTGCCAGATTATTATTTTGGTAATTTGGCCTAATGCCTACCTCTGGGCCAAATTACTTAGCATTTAATTATTAATAGTAAGAGTAATACAGCTTGATCTAATCTGGCAATCATTTGATATTATAATTGATTTCTTTTAATATACTACAAAATAGTAAAAAAACTGGGTTTGGTTAAATTCATTCTGAAAATGCTGTATATGTGTTGAATGAAAATGCTATAAAGAAAGGCTTAGGAAAAAACTTTTATTGGGGAGGAAGCACTGGCTTACAAGCAATGTTAAATTTATCTGTTTACTAAGCTCTGAAATTTCCTGTATATGCTTTCCCACATAAACAAGTTAAATATTTATTTAAGTTGTTTTTATGCTAAATACCAATATATTTATTTACACTTGTATTTCTAATTTACCAGCTTTTATACATAACAGGAGAAAGTATGACAATTAGTCAAAAATGGGCTTGAGATTTTACATTTTTGAACTTGGGATCTTGAAACGTTGAGAAATGTAAAAAATGTCTGGGGTTTTTTACATATGTATGGGTATCTGAGCAGAGGATTACAATTTTGTTCATCCATTTTGAAGCTTAATATTAATAACACCTCTGCCTTTTGTCAAAAATTTCTGAAATTTTGCATGGAGGTTTGTGTGTTAGGTAGGGGATTGATGCTATTAAATTTTGGCAGTTAAATGTCAAAAGGGTAGGGAGATAGAGGGAAGTCATGTATCATGTCTTGAGTGGGGTCAGAATTAATGAAGATTTTACTTATTAGCATTTGCAAATTTTTTATAAAACCCATCTCTATCATCAAAATTAAGCTTTTTTCCATTCATAATTATTAATAATATAAAAGTTATTTTTAAAATAAAATCTCATAATAGCTGGAATAATTATGTAACTTGTTGCTGGATTTTTTTCTAAGTTAGTCTTGTATATCATTTTGCTATACATATTGATTCATGCTAGCAACATATACATACACTTTTGGAATTCTTAAAACTTAAAAATATTATTCTAATTTCTCTTTAACTTTAGTGTGATATGAGGAAAGACTGTTACAGAGTGGCACCTATTCCACTTTACAATACATATCTGGAAGGATATAAATTTGTACAAATACTTCAAACTTTATTAAAGAATTAAGTAAGTTATTCTAATTATTCTTCTTTAAGTTATATAGTTATTAGTACAGATATTTAATAATTTTAATAAGGTTTTCATACATTAATTTTGCTATCTATATTTAACAAAAAATTTATTATATCAGAACAGAATAGTTTCATGATTAAAATGTCAAGGATAATTTATATAAACAGTAAATTAAAATAGAACAGAAAGCTTGATTGGATGCATAACCAAAAAATTAGTTTTGAAATACATGCTAATTATATTTTTATCAGTCTGTAGCTTCAATAATGTTCAAATACAGCTTCATAAAATTGACAACAATGGCTTTAGATGATAAAATGTTATTTTACCATCAAAGCCTCAACATTACATTAGGTTAAAATGCTGTAAAATTCTTTTACTGATTTCTGAAATGATATTGGACATTAAATCTTGCCAAAATCAGTAATTTCTTATTTATATAGTTTAGTAGATCTTAAAAAGTAATTGTTTGTAAATTGTTTGCATCCAGTTTTAAATATGCAGACAGCTTTAAATTTTACTTGTTTCAAGCAATGTGTTAACAGCTTTATTTTTCATTAATCTCTAGTAAAAAAGTGTGTTCATTTACAATAAAACCATAGTAGAAGTTCCTTAATCTGGCACCTAATAATCCAGAATGTTTGGAAATCTGGCACCTCCAAGAAGTAGTTTACAATCTAGTATGCTGATGTTCTGTGCACATGTAGTTTTTGTAAATTGTATGTATACAGTATATGTTTAGAAAATAAATATTGTATGCACTTGAACATTATGGACATTGATTGAAAAATCTTCAAAAATATTAATGAACACATTGTAAAAAATCAGTCTACACAGTGCACAATTGCTATCTACAGGCCAATTAATGTGCCAAAATAAATTGGAAGCATATGGAAGTGTGCTCTTGTACAAAATGTATAGAACATATGCAACATTGTAACTGCATATGACTTACCAAATTTTGGAAATTTACAAAAGCATTTGGCATGCAGCATTTTTGATAAAGGGACCAGAGTTGTGCTGAATGAACAATAGCATTAAATAGCAAATATCTACTTTGCTATTTAATAATATAATTATGCACCTTTATTATAGTAATACAGTGAAACCTCACTTAACGAGCGTAATTCGTTCCAGAATCTTACCCATAATGCGAAACATTCATTAAGTAAAACAATTTTTCCCACATAAATTAATATAAAATACGATAATGCGATCCTTGCCGAAAAAATACTCAAATATTTATTCAAAAAACATTATTTAGACATTTGTGGAATTTAATTTGAGATGGCAGCATAATTGGCTACCTCTAGCCAAGTTAATTAATTTTTAATATTTAATTTTAGCCTTTACATAGCCCAAAAATTTGATATATTGTTTGGCGTGTTTAGTATATAATGGGCTATGGTTGTTGATGTTTATATGTAATATGTCTGAACACAAGTTTGGAAAAATGTGTGATCACAAGCGACACTAAGGGTGCATTTACTTCTGAGTTAGCAATGCTAATTCTGAACACTGGATGTGATGTCATTAGCACGTGTATTCGTGCTTGCTTGTCCAATTCGAAAGTAAATGCATATGCTAACAAGATATATGGCAGTTTCCAGCCATATTTCTTGTTAGCATATGCATTTACTTTCGAATTGGACAAGCAAGCACGAATACACGTGCTAATGACATCACATCCAGTGTTCAGAATTAGCACTGCTAACTCAGAAGTAAACGCACCCTAAGATGCTACATCAGTCTGTTTAACCCAGGTGCTAAACAGAGTGATGTAGTATACACACAATCCGGGACTTCCCTTTCCTTGTCACTCGTTACGTGAGTCATTTTTTTTTACAATTTATTTTGCTGGTTACGCAAATTACTCATTATGAGAGGTGCTCATTAAACGAGGTTCCACTGTATCATATATTTTTGCACATAGCAAATATAAAAAACTTTCCTAAATAATGAGCATTGTGAAATCTAAATGCAACCACTAAATAATTAAAAATATGAGCACAGTTTTATTTAAATCTTATAAATCTGAAGGTATTCTGTCAACCAAATAAATG
The DNA here is from genome assembly GCF_000671375.1 of Centruroides sculpturatus. Lineage (NCBI taxonomy): Eukaryota > Metazoa > Arthropoda > Arachnida > Scorpiones > Buthidae > Centruroides > Centruroides sculpturatus. Next base: position 629,247 of record NW_019384600.1, on the reverse strand, counting down.
TCTTTGCAAAATTCATATAACTAGTAAAATAATCTTGAAATTATCTAAAACTGCATGTTATTATTTGTGATTCAGTTGTTTCCAATGAAACAATTGAATTATAGATAAAACCAGTTTAAAGCAGCTGTGTGTTAACTATTAAATATATCTCTGATAACCGAGTTTTGGGTCATCATTTACTCACGTCAAATCCTTAATAAAGAAAAAAGTAATACATTTAGAGCTAGACTATTTTTAAATATTTCTCATGATATAGAAGGCAGAATATAAGTGTTGTTAATGGTTCCACTAGAATAAACAATAGTTGCAAATGCAATTAAATATAAAACAAAATAAACTGAAATACTTGCATATCAAAATGTATTATTATAATATAAAAACAAATAATGTTTTTCAAAAACATGGAAATGTTTTGACAATAACTGACAACTGTTTTAGTAAATGTGAATATTTTTTTCCTTCTTTATTCCTTTATTTCAGACATTCCATTGTTGTTATTTTGTATAAGCTTTTATTTATGCAAGAGAAATATAATAATTTGTACATTTATAATTTTAAATCTGGTTTGGCCATGTATACTGTCAAAAATAATATTTAATCATAGATTTTAACTATTCTGCAGGACAGATGAGATCTTGTCGTGCAATACTTCCTCAATAATTTCGAAAGCATTCTCATGATCCACAGACTATAATTGAAAAACATCATAATATAGGGCCTATATATATTCAGTCAATTTATGAATCAATATTTTTTAAATTCATTATTAAGTTAAAATTATTTCTAATCAAAGTTTCAAGATTTGCAGTTTTATACAAATATTATATTTCTTTAATCAAATTATCTAATTATACAAAATATGGAATATTCTACCAATTCAGTAGTTGGAATACATTATTTTGAATCTACACAGCAAAATGTTAAATTTATGCTCTCTTCTCTGATAAATCATAGTCTGTACTGAGAATTTCAAAACATTGTGTACCTAAAACAATATACAAAATTAATAATGTATTTTAATCAGGTTTTTGAGCTTACATAAACAAAATACAATAATCTGGCAAAATATTTTCTAATAATGAGTATTTAAGTTTTATTTATCATAAATGATGACTTTCTGCATAGAAAATTCATCATCATCATCAATAGATTCTGAGAAAGTGTGACCTGAAGTGAAATAATCATTTCAAGTCATATTTTCTGAGAATCTATTGATATAAACAAGAGCTAAGTTCCTACTGTAAATTTCTGGTCACAGAATTTCTAAAAGATTCACAAAATTTCTGTTATTAAACATTAAAATAAATGTAAGTTATAACATACATGTATATTTACAGAAGATTAATAAAAACAAGGAAGATAATTATTTATGGTGAATCAGTGAGTAATGGCAGTCATGATGGGTGATATGTGGAGAAGCTTAATCTTCATCATTGGTGATAGGTAAATGTGAGTTGTAATGAATGTTTGCAGGTGAAATCTGTAAGGAGCACATCTATGTACCATCACACAGTCCAAAAACAAGCAATGGTGATTTAAACAAATTATAGAGAGCACTGCATAAATTTAAAATGGCAAATGCATACAAGGCACATTTTTTACTTTGACATTATTTAATGTATTGTGTGTGGTTTATGTTATTTGAAAAAAGACAGATTATTTGTTGAAAATATTCTTATTAGAATGTGTTTACAACCTTTGGGATTGGGATTGTATTTTCTCCTCAAAATCACAATGATTTGTAGAATTTCATTGGATGATGATTAAGTTTTAAGTTAAATCAAAAACAGTCTGTTGAAAAAGGAATCATCATTTATTCACTTTCAATATTCCAAAATACTAACTTTTGGCAACTGACCTTTCTCTGTAGGCTACTTGGCCATCAAAAACTTCCCTTAAAAACAAAGAAAAAATATCCAATTAAGGAAAGTTTTAATTTTGATGGCCAAGTAGCCTACAGAGAAAAGTCAGTTGGCAAAAGTTTGTATTTTGGAACATTGAAAGTGAATAAATGGTGATTCCTTTTTTGAACAGACTATTCAATTTAACTTTAAATGTCCTGAAAACCAGTTTTATTGCTTATAAATAAAGTTCAATAACAATAATTGCAAATGATTACACATATACTTGTATGTTTTTCTCTCAATGTTATAATGAAACAGTGTTAAATGAGGACTTAACTTTTAGATATTTTGTATTTAAATGCAGTATCTTTGTCATTGTTCGAAGATGTAGAAGAAATTTCTCTCTTCATCGTCAGAGAATGATGCAGATACAGGTTGACTACTTGTTTTCTAGAACATTAGCTTCCAGTCTTGCTGGAGTATTGGTTTTACCAGACAAAGTGACATCATATAATGTTTTCCATCATGCATCAGTCTTAGCCACAACTGAGGCACTGATGAATGATTTCATAAGCTTTTACTGGAATATCTGGCAACTTAATAAGATGACAGAAGCAAATGGCACTATACAGGCATTTTACAGACTTATTTTGTCAATAACTTGGGTTACTACAGATGAGTAGTACAAGTGGCTTTAATTAATAATATAATTGTGGAGGCAGCCATATTGCTTCATCAGAGCTCACCATTTTCACAGCTCAGTGTGTGTGATGTGCATTGGTTGCTGCACCAATGAACTTATCAGTATCAGAATACATTTTAGTAAATTACAGTTCTTCAATGAGCAGTTGGTACCCATTAATTAAACCATATATCCTGGAACACTAATCACATGTCTTCCATATTTTTAAATCATTAAAGACTTTTAATCTTGAATTAAGCATATATTAGGTGTGGACTAGTGTTTGGCTTGATACTATTGACACATCTTTCTTACATTTAATCCTATCTATGGCTTCTAAGTAAAATGAGCTTAAACACACACAAAATAGAATGATCACTAATATCTGAAATGTAGGTAATCTGAGTGAATGCACATCATATGCAATATTGTCTGTGTAAGTCTGGAATATGCTGTCAAGAGAATTTTAAATGGCTTCTTCTAATTCTGTCCAGAATAAAAGAGGTGCTGGAAAATCAGTGTCCACCTCAAAATAGGAGGAGTTTTAAAGTGGAAAGCTTTTACATTTTTATGTTAAGATCTAATCATAATTTTATAACAGAGATGTGCACCTTTCAATTTTTTGTTATAAATCAATGGAAGATGAGTCTGAGCATTTAATCTTTTCACCAAAGAAGAACTTTAACTTACATCTACAGCACATTTAATACCTTCCACTTACAGATTCTCTTAATATTTATGATTCGAGAGAGAATTTTGTATTACTTTTAGATAAATTTTTGTTAAATTGAAACAAGATAATGCCTTATTATGTAGCGGGAAATTTTTGTCAGCAGATATATTTTTTCTTTTCAAAACTAAATTTCAAATTTGATTACAAATAAATCTTAATTCTGTCATTAATAACAGTTACCTTTATTTTTCAAGTAGTGAACTCAGTTCTTCAAATCCGTGCCGTCCACATTTAAATCCAGCCACCCGACAGCCAAATCTTACTGCTTCTTCTGGTTTCTGTTCCGAACTCAGCATTGATATCGTGGCTGCGACAAATGTGTCTCCTGCACCAAGCGTATCAATCACTTTTTCTGGTTTGTTTGCTGGAAAGACAGAGATAGATCCATCGACATTTCTGATGCTTGCACCCATTTCACCCCAAGCACAAATAATTGCAACCCTAAATACATTTTCAATTATTAAAATGCAAATCATTAATTAATAGAGATTAAGCTAACTTACCCCGATTTAATGTCATCTCCAAGCTGTTTAACTGTCTCTTCCATTGAGTCATAACCATGCATCCGCGCAAAATCTTTTCCTATGAACAAAAAGTCACCATACATCAATAACTCTTCCAGACACTGTTTAGGTTTCTCTAGTTCCACAGATACTGGAATTCTTTGACTGACATGATCCAGATTCCATTTTTTTATGTATTCAATCATTTTTTTAACCTCCGTCACATTTCTTCCCTAAAATGAATACAATGTTCATTAATCATGTAATTGTTGGTTCATAAATAATAAGTCTAATATTTATTGAATAAACTTCAAACATTATTTTAATTAATTAAACTTGCAAAAAGAGAGTAATTCTATTTTAAAGACTAATTCTCTTGCAAGTCTAATTAATTACACAGATATTTGAAATTTCAAATTAAGTGCATAAATAGAGTCAACAGACAAACTGGAAATTCATATCAAAATCACAATCTAATCCTTTCCTTTTCCAACAAAACAAAATTTATTTAAACAATGTTTTAGATCTCTTTAATAAGCTTTCTTCAGATCACATCATCAAAGAGAACGGTCATTCTAATTGTATATTTGAAAATGGAACAGTCTCAAATAGAACATGTATACTTCAAATATTCAAGTAATACACCTCGAAATGCTTGTTACAATACTCCTTAGTTTTCATCCACCCAACATGATTTCATTGCTCACTTTGGTCATGAACAAGGTTGTAAACATGTAAATAAATGCATATAATAATAAATATATGCATACATGGGTATGAACCAAAACAAAATCCATACTAAACTAAAGGGATAAAACATTGTTTTTATGCACATTGAAGTACAAAAATTTTACATTCTTGGCACTAAAAATGGCCACTATGTCAAAGGGCTTGTGGATCACTGATATAAATAAATATACCTTTATACTCCTATCTTGCAGCTGCTCACTAATTGAGTTTATCTTTTTACAAATTGAGCTTTCAAATAGGCACATTTTAGTTTCTTCCAGATTGGATACATCTTTTATAAAAATTATTGATAAAAGGAGGTTGACGACATTTGTATTTTGTTAAAATGTTATGTTACTTTTGTTTTTTTTGTTGTGTATTTAGTAAATATTATTTACATTAATATCTTTTTTATTTTACTGTAATGATAGTAATCCAATTTTATTGATTTTTACAGCCAACTACTTGAAACCTGAATTGCGATATCTTGAACTTAATAAAATGTATTGTTTAATATGAGAAAGAGTTTGAGCAAGTTTGAGAAAACTGTGTTTTATATTCATCAGAATGAAAAAACATAGAAATCATTTTTAACAAATAAATAAATAATTGATATAATGTTTGTAAAACAGTATGCTAAAAACAGAGACGATAAAATTCATTATATTTTGAAATAACACAGAAGGGAAATTAGATGACTGAAAAAACATTCAACAATCAAAACGTGCTTTGAGAAAAGTTTTTGAGAAAACACACCAACAAAATCAAAGCATAACTGATGACAGCAAATAAAATAATATCTTAATTTCTCTTTTAAGGAATGTAATGAAGCAAAAACAGTAAAAATCTGGAAGTTGTAAATAATCTACAAATATGAGTTGAACTTGCATTGTTATATAGTTTGATAATATCCCCACATTAAGAAAACAGAAGGCAAATTTACACAAATACAATAGATGATTAATACTGTATATAGAGTGTTTTCCCTCTAATGTTCCTAGTTTTAAACTGCTCTATAAAATCCATTTGTTCAGATATTTGAATAAAATCTGCTAGAGAATGTTGGTTGGTCAATACTCCAAGTTTTGCATACATTCAAAAGGGGTGCTGCTGCATGGTGGCAATCTGGACCTCCATTGTCACGTAGGTAAGATTGTGGTGGCAACACACTGTTAATGACAACTGCAATTTTTGTATACAGGGCTCTTTTGTCTGACACTTTCGTAAAGACAAAATTCTTGACTTGCCCATAGAGAAAAATGTTCAGAGATAATGTCAGGTGAATGGATTTTATAGAACAGTTTAAAACTAGGAATATTAGAGGAAAACATCCTGTATTATTATCTGAATTGTTAGAGGGATATATAAATAGGACGCTAGAGGGAACAATATTATCTGAATTATACTGAATTATCTGAAACTATGTAATTTCTTGCGCTATTACAAGATATAAAAAACTAAGATAATAAGATAAAAACCAAAATAAGAGCCCAATGTAGTTAAAACAGTATTTTTAATCGAAAATCCAATATTATTCAAATCATTGATTTGAAAAATTCATAAAGAATAATCTGTTATTAACAAGAAAACATTAAAAAAATGTATTTAGTATATTTTGGTAAAATTATTTGATTACAAAAACATTTACTCAGTTGCTGAAACAACTGCACAGTTCTTCATTTTAATTTCAAATGGAATTCTGGTACAAGAAAGTTTGCCAAAAGAGTTAATCTTACGACTTCACAATGTACAAATATACAGAAAACGTACTTCGAAGTGAACCCATTTGTATTTTGTCAGGTCCAACTTTGCAAACTGTTCGAACGTGGGTTCCGGTAAATTTCTGTCTTGAAGAACATTTGGTAATTAATCACTTCAAAATGGCAAAAAAATTATCAGTTTTGATGCGACCCATACCTGTTAGAGTGGAGGATTGTCCTTGATCCATTGTTGACATTTATGATGACAGTAGAAATGGGAGAATCACAGTCGTCATAGAAAACACAGTTATCTCTGCAAATTGCGTGACTGTCCAAATCATTCTGTAAAAAACTGCAAAAGATCCAAGAGAGTTACACAAGTTTTGTAAATTAATCAAACGTCTTGGTTATTGTTTCATACTATCCTACAATGATACGCACTCACCGGCCACCGAGATCATTACTCATTGTTCCAAAATATTCACAGGGAGCTCCAAGTTGTTTAGCTACAGTGCAATTGTTGGAGGCATTTCCGCCTCTTTGCCAGTGATGATAGAGACACCTGTAATGAAAAATATTATGCATTAGCTAAAAAATGGTCATTTTAATTATGGAGATTCACAATATTGATATCATAGTAGTCTCAATTTGATTTGTAAAATATATAGCAATATCCTCAATCCTCCACTGATGATAAGTATGAATAGGTGTTGGGACAATACCAGTTATATGGCACTAATGATAGTCATCAACAGTAAGAATGTACACATTCTTTAGTTTATAGTTACAATTATATTAACATACAATACTTAATTCATTAAAATTAATTAAATTAAGTATTGTGATGTATGACATTAAGTTGGTTATGAATCAAGGAATCAATATGTAACAAGTGGCATAGTTTCTCATGTGTGAGTGTGAACTGTTTAACACTCCAAACTGTACAAATATAAAATAAAATGTATGAAATATTAAGAGATAGGATTGGAATTAAATTTTTGGAATGCATTCTTGTTAATAGTCTCTCAAAGACAAGAGATGACAAGTTCAGAATTCAGAACACAATTTCTTAGTGTCTGTTGGCAAGAGATTGGTTGGTAGTAGTGAATGATATCGACTGATATTAATCACTCCCTAACCCACTTTTGAAAATTGGCAAGTCTGCAGACCATAACAGAAAGAAAGAAAAGTAGTCTGGTTGAAAAATGGAATGCTGTTACCATGATTATGGCCATGGTCTCTTAGTTTATAAAGATTTCACTTTCAGTTCTTACCTAGCTATTTCAACTTTTCTAATTTCTAAATCTTCCTTGGTAGAGAACAACAAATGTGTTGCTCAGAGGGGGGAAAGAAAGCAATACCTTAGGGATAATCCTGTCTCAACGAAAGAGTCTATTGGTTTGGTCTGACAATGTTGTGTGCTAGTGGGTGGCAGCAAAAAGTAGTATTGTCATGGCTGGACCTATTCTTACATTTTTGGTTTGGTAATAACCAGTAAATCATCAGAAACTTTATAGATAAAATTTTTGAATGGTGCCCAGTCTCAGAGGTCATCGCTCTGAACAGATCCTAAGTGTGATAAGACAATACATTATCTCAGACACTGAGCAACATGGTATTTTTGCTTCGTATATATATATAACCTACTGAATTAAAGATGTTTACATGTTTATTTTTTAAAAATAAACATGTAAACACTTGCATTAAAAATTTCACTAGTAAATAAAGATTATTCACATCACATCATGGAAGAATCTCGGGAATCTTTTAGGAAAGTAAAAATAGGAGTCCATGACTTTGGACTCCTATTTTTACTTTACTGGCTCTGTCATAGATAACAGAGGGGAAGTATAGTGATCAGTCAAAAAATGACTCCCAAGGCTTTTACATTTTTAGACTTAGGGGACATCAAAACATTAAGAAATGCAAAAACATTCAGTTTTTTTCTGTGCGTATGGATGTTAATGTGCGCGCGTGTTTGTGTACAGCACGATTTCGTTTATCCTCTTTGATGCTTAACTCCCGCACTTTCGAAAACTTTTGAAATTTTGCCGGAAGGTTTATGTATTAGAAATATTCACACTATTAAATTTTGGTGGTTTAAGGTCAATGGAACGGAGAGATAAAGGGTGGTCGCGCATCACATGTCGATTAGGGTCAAACTTAATTACGAGTTTACTCATTATTAGTAGTTACGATTTCTTATAAAATCCATCCCTACTTTCAAAATTAAGCTTTTTGCCATTTTATAACAAAATGTAAACAGTTTTTTAAACGAAATATCATAAGAGATGACTTTCCCGGTAACATTTAAAATTCTGGCGACGCTAAGCAATTCATTGCCGGATTTTTTACATTTAAACGGACCCACGTTACATTTCTGGATTTCTTGTCTCAATTAATGGAAAATGGCAAAGTTTTATCAAAATCTATCAAACAGATTTTGAGAACAAACACAATCCTGTAAGCCTCATAGAAGAAGCTTCACTAATGCTCCGCTTCAATCAAACTAGTAAAAGGTAGTAAATGGCCAGGACGATATTTACATTTTTCAACAGTCTCATGACGGAATTGACTTTTTATCATATGCTCTCATCCTCCTCAATAACGGTTTTACTCAATAAGGGTTTGACTATTGAACACAAGACTGTGTTATTAATTAAACACTTGGCATTTTTCCTCTATATTCGCAACTGAATAAAGAGTAATTGAATAAGTTCAACTGAATAAAGAGGAAAAATGCCAAGTGTTTAATTAATAACAGTCTTGTATTCGATAGTCAATAAATAAGAAAACATGGTTTCAGAAAACAAAACAAAAGGTCTTACTAATGTTATTTTACATACAATTTTAGCCATTGCCGAATAAAGGAATTTTTTTACATTTTATGCACCAAGACAGATAAGAGCCTACAATAAAAAGTCAACTCCGTCACAAGACCGTTTCTTCCCTGGGTGCAAAAAGGACGAAGGACAAAGAAAGACGAAGAATCCGCTTTTTTCCATTAATTTCTCATAAAAATTTACAAAATATTTAAAAAAATTATTTTAGAACGTTGGATCAAAAAATTTAGGAGAGAGAGAGAGAGAGAGAGAAAATCTACTCCAAAAGTTTTCTTACTTTTTATTAGACTTTGTAATTACTAATTTATCTTTATATCTAATATGTTAATTTACCTTTATAACTTTAAAATACTCAAAACTACACAAGTTTTTAGGAATAATGAAGTTAATGTTTTCATTTAGTTCGAGTTCAAATCCAGATAAACAGTTCACCGTTCTGTGAAAATCCGTATTCAAAAAAGTACAAAATGAAGAATGTATTCAGTAACTATCCAAAACGGAGATGATATAAACACAGACAACTAAACCAATACCAGCAACTACGTAATTAATAAATAAAGAAATAGTCAATAATAATATTTAGTTTTATTTAATTATATAATTCAATACGTCCGTCGACAGTCGCAACAGACGTATTACATACAACCATCCGGCCAACGATCTTAACTGCGGCTTATTTTAGCGGTAGGGAAGAATTCTATCAGTTTTTTCGTCATTCGATAACATTGGAAAAACCCACCGACTCGATTCAATCGATAGAATCGAATACAGTAGACCCCGTATAAAACGGGTTCCTATAATTATGATTCCTATAAGACAGCGAAAAAACTGTGACGGTAAAAAAAACTATAATTACGTAAAATGTCATCGGGCAGCCAAACTTTTCTGCCGTCCAGCACCATGTTACAGAGAGATTACTATCATCTGTACAGTATTATATATAAATTAGGTACTGTACATATAATTATATATTAATTATATATAAATTAGGTACTGTATATATAATTATATATTAACTTAATTTATTGTAACTTTATTATAATTATATACAGTGAAAACTGCTTAGGCGACCACCTGCATTCTACGGGCACCTGTCAAAACGGGCAAAAATTTCTGGCACGGAATAGTTTATCCATAGAGTCTTCGTATAAGTTACCCGTATTAAACGACCACCTGTGTAACGCGACCGCGGGCATTGAATTTTGGTCCGAAACAACATACAACACCTGTAATAAGCGACCCCTTTCGCGAATGTATCTGGTCTAAACTATTGTAAGAACCCATCTCAACGTTTCCACCTCGTAATATAATGAATTAGTCTAAACTCTCGTTCGAACCCATCCCGGGCACATCTCCCACCCTCGAAATTAGGTGCAGGTGTTAATAAATTAGTCTAGCAACAAAGGAAATTCATTTCAGTTTGCTGGAAAATGTCCGAAATGCAAAGTGCTGTCGTTAGAAGATCGTATTAAAGTTATCACAACAGCAATTAGCGGCGAAGTTTAACTGTGGG
>NW_019384600.1:535467-616519 GCF_000671375.1 Centruroides sculpturatus | reverse complement strand
GTGGCGAGCAGGGCAATCGCCCGGGGCCTCGCTCTTGGAGGGGCCTCGCGCAACAACCAAGTAGAAAAAAGTTGATATTTAAAACTTTTTATTTTATCCTTGGCTATTAGTTATAACAATAAAATAAATTTAATTTATAGTACAGTATATATTAATATTAATAAATGCCTACTATTTCAATTCACATACTTTGCACAAAGGACAAGGGCCTGGCAAAGATCTGCCGCCCAGAGCCTCGCAATGGATAAGGCCGCCGCTGACAATATTATAAACTGTTTGAATATGACCGTGTACATACTACAAGAAATCTAATAATATTTACTTCTGTCAGACTGCGTCGACGACCGGTGATAATTTTTTACAACGAAAAACTTCTCTCGGCCTCGAACGGGATTTAATGAATTCGAGTATTGTATACATTCTTCCAAAGGTGTTTTTTCTGCAAAATTGTGTACCATAAAAAAGATACAGTGGAACCTCGCGCAACAAGCAAAAATTGTAAAAACCACTCGCTTAAAGAGCGACGTTTCGCGTAACGAGTGACCAGGAGATAGAAAGTCCCTGATTGCGCGCACGCTCCATCAGTCCGTGTTTAGCACTCGCTCCGCTAGCATCTTAGTGTCGCCGGTCATCGCACATTTTTCAAACTCGCGTTCACGCATATTACGTATATACATCGACGATCGTAGCCCGTTATATAATAAACGCGCCGAACGATATGCCAAATTCTTGGTTAATTCTTGATTAATTTGACTAAAAGTAGGCTGTTACGCCGCCATCTCGTATTAAATTCAATGACCAATTCCAAATTAAATTTTTAAAATGTCTAAATTAAAAATTAATTATTTATAATTATTAAATTTAATACGACATGGCGGCGTAACTGCCTACTTCTAGTCAAATTAATCAATTTCTAATATTTAATTATAGCCGTTACCTAGCCCAAGAACACGATTTCTTTTAAAGTACGTCTACATCCTTTGAACCGATCTCTATTAATATATGATAAACAATAGCCTAATAAACTACTAATATTATGCAAATGTAAAATTTCCAATTACTACAACATTTTTCACACGTACATAAGGCATTTACCCAATAAGTTGTATGTACTGTACAGTTAATTTTTTAATGCGTCCGCTTTCTGCATAAATCTTTATAAAACAAAAACACTCGGTCACTCGATAGAAAATTTGCCCAATTACTCATCAAATTATTATAACATTTTTTGCAATCTTTGCACTTACTCGCAATTCTTTTAGCTAGCCAACCCGCGGTATACGCAATACACTGTTTATCTACCGATTCCAGTTCATTATTTATTACATTAGATATGTCATTTTTTCAGTAGTATTTGACGATTCTGTTACTTTTTCTAGTTTATTCGGGTTTATATCTGACAAATTAAGAAAAACTTTTACTTTAATAAACCTGTTATTAAATGAGTCATATACATTAAAAATCTTGGATTCGTTAAAAGGTTAGATCAGATGTAATAAGAGTTTTCTCAAATAACTTCCTATTTAAAGTACCTTGATCCGATGCTGTATTAACCACCCGAATATCAATTTTTTGTAATTCGTTTAACCACTCAAAAAGAATGACCTTAATATTATTTGAAGTGATGGAATAAGAGGTTAGTAAATATCCTAAAACTGTTTCCCTGATTTTTTTTTTCACAAATCAACCCTTTTTTGATATACATTTCATCTAGTGATAGCGAACAAAGGCAAGCTTTGCTTGGTAAGTTCTGTAATTTTTTCTGCACTAACGTGATAATGTTTTGGTTAACTCCCGGTTCAAAATTAAAATTTCCTAATATTCTATGCGGGGATTTTGTAGACGGTAAATGATTTCGTTATACTAATATAATTACAATTATCATCATAAATTTTTAATACTTTTTCATTAACAACGAGTAATTATCGTATAGTAAAAAACAGTTAATATTAAAAATATAAAAATTTATAGTATTNTTTTTTTGTTTGCTTCTAATAAAATATGCTAATTTTTTCTTATCCTATATACACAAATTACATGTAAATATGGAAGTTAATTTGCATTACAGTACTTTCATTATATGAATTCAAACAAATATTATTTTAAAATTTAAAAATTATTAGAACACCATGATTATAAATTAATATATTACCGTATTAAAAATATACCACAGACTATTCAATTTTGAGCTTAGAAGTTGCTTTATAGAAAATCAAAAAAAATTAAAATATGAAAGCAGCGTATAAATTATTTAATATAATTTATACGCGGCTTTTATATTTTATATTAAAAGGCCATTGCTAGATGAGAATTATAATTGTCAAAATATTAAATGGCAATTAGATCAATAGGTTTTTCGTATACAAAATCTGCTTTGAGAGACTAATACTGACACACACCTCTTCACCCTGCCAAGCCTTTGATTTCTTTGACGTCCCGTTCGCTTTTCGATCCTTTGCACTTATCCATTTTCGAACGAACGTATTCAACTTTCTCTACTTTTCTTCCGTGTCTTCGCGAAGTGTTTTTTTCCGTCTATTTCGTGAAGGTTGCTCATTTTGTTGCTTTTCTTTGGAACGAAAGAAGCAGAATCACAGAATTCGACATTCTCGAACAATGTTTCGATTAAATTTTATTCGAATATTTAGTGATGGACGACTACGAGTCCCAAGCCCACAAAATTTCTGGATCGAAACGAGACTCGATACAATATAATGTCAAAACTATGTTGCCGTTGGAAAAAAAAAATTCTAATGCTAGGCAACCTTAACAATCAGAAGCCAATCCGCAATGAAAAGTTTAAGTGTGTCACCGAACGATAAAAGTAGAAACTACGGTATTTAGGAAACGCCAAATGATTCGTATACGTAAAATAATGAAAAATTTAAAAACAAGCAGAATGAAACGTCAAAAATCCGTATTCGGCCATCGTTAAATATTCAAACACTGGTTCTTAACCTTTTCGAAGTCAGAACAGTTTTGAATATAGGAAAATTTGCAGAACATCGAAATCACATTAAAATAAGCACGAAAATGTCTGTTTATTCAAAATTACAGATTTCATACCGTTTTTACAAATGTTTTTTGTTAACTAAAATAACACAAATGGAAATTCTTTAAGTCAATTTTTATCTGATACCTGAGCTTGTTCAGATATCCCGTTATCATAATTTCAGCAATATCAGATCTAAGATGTGTGATAGCTGTCCTCATTTCTTCTATACTAGTTAGTCTTTCGCGTTTTTAAGTGTTCATGTTGGTTAATGTTGAGAAATTGAGCTCACAACTATGATGATGAAAACTAGCAAAATATTCAGTGCCTTCGTACAGACGGCTGGATTTTCGTCTTGGACAAAAATTCTCAAGACTTGTTTCAGAGTATTTCATTTTTAAAGTACGATCCGTTGACAATGTAACCAATTGTTCTTGTAACAAAAATTCACAACTCGATGTATCAATTGTGCCAAATGGATTTCGTTCGTATCCAGTCATAAATTTCTATATTTAAGGAAAGAAAGGAACTTGCAATATTTTCTTCCAATAGTGTAAGATGGCAGAAATTCTTATATTAGAAATACTCTTTAATAATAACATTTCACGAATTACGCAACAATTGTTGTTCTTAGCTACCTGAGAAAGTCTCCCGTTACATTTTCTCGAAAGCAACATGACGCTTTCTCGTGAACTTTTAACCTCTGCACGGCCGAAATCGTCCGTGAGTATTATCAGAGACGGCCGAAAAAAGTTAGTCGCTGCCTTAGTCCTCGGAGAGGAAAGAAGTCGTCCTCCCTTCAATTATCAGCCATTAAGTGATCCGAATTAATCGCCATAGGATAAACTTTTCTGTGTGTGTGTGTTAGTGCATCGCCTGGATAACGAAAAATACCCATCAGAACTGGATACATTCTAAAAAACCCATAGGAAGCTCTTATTCTCCGATTCAACAAGACCCGACCGGGACCTATTACCAAAGGTATTTATCATCCCGCGAATCATATGTGAACTCTCTCTCTCCGCGACAACTCTTTTTCCAATAGATTTTTAAATAAACCCTTGTTAATTGTTAAGTGTATCTGAGTCACTTCCAATGTTGTCTCTCGAATCGACATCACGAATCCGTCTGATCACGTACGGGACCGCTCGCTCGACGGCGTGACGTAATCGCCGTCTCGGTTTCCGTGTTTCGAGAAACACTGTGGTGTCAATCCTGACAGGGTACCAAAGAGGTGCCTACCCGAAAGGTCACAATAGTGTTAAGTGTTCTGTTTTAATGGAAATTACTACCTCGGCATTTTTATTTTGAAGCAAAGGAAACATATCTACTGCGTTTTTTTCTGAAATGCTGAGTTTGTCAGTGTATGTCAAAATATTTTTATTTTTCCCCTGGGTAACGCTATTTAATTAAAAATATCGGCTAAATATGCCATTTTAGCACACCGAATATCATTTTAAAGACATTTTACAAAAGCATCTATACCTTTATTTTGGGAAAACGGCCAACAATTCATTCTCAAGTTCTAAAATTCAGCATAGCACTTTACCATCTTCAGTATGCAAAAGCAAAAGATTTTTAAAAAGGCGTGTTTTTAAAGGCCTTGACTTGATGTAATTTACTATATTTACATCTAGGGCCTAGTACAGGTTTTAACGTTGCCGTTAATGTTTTTGAAATTAGGGATTATGCAAAAAAAAACAAAAAAAACAGTGCTTAGATATAATATTTGAGTTTTTTGTCTTTACAAGAATAATAAATCCTTTAATTTAATAGAGCTTCTCATTGATGGAGCACCGTCCGTACAATTCCTACACACTTCTTTCGTGATATAGTAAATTTTTCTAAATATAACGTAATACAGTCGAACACATGTCCTGTTGTACGTTCTTTTAAGTTCTCTGTAGCATAGAAATTGATTCACTATTTCGTTTTCATTAATGAAACGAACGAATTCTAGTATGGGTTTTACTGCTGCCAGTGGACTCGTCAATTTGTAAAGAAAAATGCATGGAAAGTTTATCGGCAATTGTTTTCTCAATATTATCTCACATTTTTAATTCTATTTTTTATTGTCGTTCGAATGAAGAATTTTCATAACTTCCTTTTTGCTTCGTCGCCAAACATAGCTTTTACTATTCACAAGATTCTGGTAAAATAAACTCTGCTATAGTTAGTATGTGGTTTTAACTTTATGGTAATTCAGCTACCTTATATGATGCAAGCTGTGCCTTATCGGAAATTTTAACAGTTTTTTCAAAACGTTTTACTTGTATGTCCAACAATCTCTTGAAATAATCTATAGTTTTTGATGCGAGATTGGAGTGCTTTGTAGCGGCGTTTCAACTTAGCGGAACCATTGCTCCATTTTTCTCCGCATACAAGGCGCTGTGGAATGTAATTCTTCCTTGCCGGTTAGGTAAAACCGAAACTTAAATATTCCTCCGAATATTGTCTATTAATTTTTCTTCTTTTAATTTTAATTAATTAATACGTTTAATTTTATCTTCTGTATAAGATGCATTTGCAGCAACACCATTACTAGTCTTGGCGTGATTTTCATGTTGGGCAAGAGCTACTAAGCTATGGCGGGCTGTGGTAAGTTTTTTCGATGGACATGTGGCGTGGTTAGTAGTTATATATATATTTTGTGTTATATGCGAGGAATAATGCCTTCCGGGAGGTCTTTTAAGGGTAACTGGCCCCTATTCAGGCGTTACAGACGAAGAAAATCCAGAAAACTCGTGGCCAGCGAGCGCGAACCCACGACTGAACCTAGTGTTTAGGGAATGGCTTGGCCACTTGTGGGCCAAGACCATTACTACTACATTCACTTATACTCGTGTGAGGCCCGGAAATAACGTTAACAAAAAGAAAAAAAAAAGGTAAAATTTGTTAAGGTCGACAGTAAAGAAAACAAGTTGTAAAAGTCGAATCGGCGACACCGGATTTTGACGTCGACGCTCATAAAGACTAGCGGGAAAAATAAAATTTTAATTAAAGAAAATTTAAAACTTTTAAGACTAGAAAAATATTCGAATGAACGTGGGTGTCATTGCCATCTATTAAACGCGATCAGGGTCTAAAAGATGGTGTTGGGTAGACCATCTCTAGCCGACCTTTCCCGTGACCGACACGTAACTCCATACACCTGGAGACAGGTGGGAGACCAATGGAGAAGTGAGAAGAAAAAGGTAAACCTTTTTCTCTTAACCAATTAGCAATGATTGGATCCGGAGAAAATTATAAAATTCCGACTTCAAGGACAAAAGAGGTTCCTCTCCAGAATGCATCTGTTGTAATCGTCGCTTCCTTCCATTACTTTTTGTGCTTCAGTTCACCGCTATTTTGTGTTTCTTCTCTTTTCGAACATTGACTCGATTTGACGCCGCCCCGTGGTTCCGCGAGCGTTGAAAAACAAAAAGAAAAGAACTCTAGAAGACTCATCAAACAGACTTCGTACTTCTGAACATCGATTAAATAGTGTAAGCATTGTATCCTAAATAAACGGTTTCTTTGTGAAACACTTGTCTTTCCTGTCTCCTCAAAACCGTTACCCACATACGATTAGACCTTAAGCCATCCCGACGGTGGGGAATAACCCCCCCCCCAATTGGCGTCCTTACACTGGCTCCATCATTTATAATTTCCTCAGAATCGTGTTTTCATTTAATAATAAATATATCCATTGTGCGCTTTCTAGTATTAATTTTTNGCCGCAGTTTGCCGAGCCGTTCCGCGACGAAAACAAGCTCGAGCAACGACGACGTCGAACGGTGCACACTCAGTAAGTATTCCTACAATTTTTTGTTTATAGCGTAGTTTATACGAATTATTTCCAAAAAAATATACGTATTTTGGAAATGTTGAGTCGGATTAGTCTAGAATCGATTAATTTTATGGAAGAAACCTTTCAAACAGCCGTAGTCTGTAAACTTCACACGTGTTGGGCTGTGATTGGCAAGGACTCCTAAGAAATCGGATTCCTAAAGAATGGAACGTATCTACCGTCTTATAGGGGGGTCGACTGTACTCGAAACCGGCACACGGACTTACGAGCAGGGGGAATCTAGGTAGGCACTAATAGGGCCCACAGAAATTGAATTATCATCATAAATTTTTAATACTTTTTCATTAACAACGAGTAATTATCGTATAGTAAAAAACAGTTAATATTAAAAATATAAAAATTTATAGTATTGTTTGTATTAACAAAAAATGGAGCCTCGTTGGACTCGAAAAACGTTGCTTACGCCAGTTCTTACATATCGTAATAGTTACGATGCGCTTCGTGCATCTGCAACTTACGATACGAGGGTATTCAAAAAAGTACAAGATGAAGAATGTATTCAGTAACTATCCAAAACGGAGATGATATAAACACAGACAACTAAACCAATACCAGCAACTACGTAATTAATAAATAAAGAAATAGTCAATAATAATATTTAGTTTTATTTAATTATATAATTCAATACGTCCGTCGACAGTCGCAACAGACGTATTACATACAACCATCCGGCCAACGATCTTAACTGCGGCTTATTTTAGCGGTAGGGAAGAATTCTATCAGTTTTTTCGTCATTCGATAACATTGGAAAAACCCACCGACTCGATTCAATCGATAGAATCGAATACAGTAGACCCCGTATAAAACGGGTTCCTATAATTATGATTCCTATAAGACAGCGAAAAAACTGTGACGGTAAAAAAAACTATAATTACGTAAAATGTCATCGGGCAGCCAAACTTTTCTGCCGTCCAGCACCATGTTACAGAGAGATTACTATCATCTGTACAGTATTATATATAAATTAGGTACTGTANTACCCACATACGATTAGACCTTAAGCCATCCCGACGGTGGGGAATAACCCCCCCCCCAATTGGCGTCCTTACACTGGCTCCATCATTTATAATTTCCTCAGAATCGTGTTTTCATTTAATAATAAATATATCCATTGTGCGCTTTCTAGTATTAATTTTTGTTTTCTAAAATAATAAATATTAACTAAAAAATGGACATAGTAATTATTAAAATTATCTTATAATAAATGTATTACCTGATCTTATATATATAAGAGATCTGAGTTAAAGTTATTAGTCATAATGTTCATACGCAACACACATATCAAAAACGGATTTTGTGAAAAAAATACAATGGACCACTGCTATAAAGACGCTTCTAGCTCGAAAATACTTGTTGCATTATATCTTTATTGTAAACTGCACACTTCGAATTTACAATGCTAAAGTTTTTTAATTAAATTATGGTTTCCTGCTGTTGGGTTAGACGAAAATTTTGCGTATTTTTAACAGCTGTTGTTATTTAACGTAGATGTGTGATTTATTTATAACAGTTGTGAATTTGTCACTTTATTGCTAAAGGTGAGATCGTATTCTTTGTTCAGAAGCGTGTTTTAACACTTTACTTCACATTTTGTTTGAATAAAATCAAGTCAAAATGTCGTTGAATAAAAAGCATATTGGGCATATGCTTTGAGTTTTGGAAAGGATATAACACCATACAAACTGGAAAAATATTCGTGATTTGTATGAAATTGTCCGCCACTTTCATAATTTTGCGGAACACCGGTTATGAACCACTGTTCTATACAGTGGCATTTTATCCTATGAGCAAAATGGGCGATTGTCTGGAGCTTCCAAACCAATCTTTCGTAAATTCATTACTGCATAACATATATCGTAATTTAATTGGATACAAAAATTATGCAATTTGGCAATATGATATACAGTGAAAACTGCTTAGGCGACCACCTGCATTCGACGGGCACCTGTCAAAACGGGCAAAAATTTCTGGCACGGAATAGTTTATCCATAGAGTCTTCGTATAAGTTACCTGTATTAAACGACCACCTGTGTAACGCGACCGCGGGCATCGATTTTTGGTCCGAAACAACATACAACACCTGTAATAAGCGACCACTTTCGCGAATGTATCTGGTCTAAACTATTGTAAGAACCCATCTCAACAACGTTTCCACCTCCTAATATAATGAATTAGTCTAAACTCTCGTTCGAACCCATCCCGGGCACTTCTCCCACCCTTGAAATTAGGTGCAGGTGTTAATAAATTAGTCTAGCAACAAAGGAAATTCATTTCAGTTTGTTGGAAAATGTCCGAAATGCAAAGTGCTGTCGTTAGAAGATCGTATTAAAGTTATCACAACAGCAATTAGCGGCGAAGTTTAACTGTGGGAAAACAAAATTTATTTTACCCTAGACCTACAGTATTTTCCTTGGGGGTGTAAAATATTGTACACGATACAATTAATCGGCTGATCTCATCGTTTGATAAAATCTATTTTTATTTATTTATTTTGAAGCTCATATACAGTACACGTGCGATAAATAGTTTCTGTATCAACCTACCTTATTTCCGCAATATTTTTAGAAAAATAATATCCAAGTAATTTTCGCAGGCAAAATATTCAAAAAAACAATAAACGCATTAATGCAAAAATCAGTTTTACTTTTTTTTTCGATTCTGCGATTGTAATGAAATCGTATGACGAGAAAAAATAATAAAATCGTTTTATTATTAATTAATAATATTTCTTATTGTACTTAATTAATTAAGAAAATATTAAATATTAAAAAATACAGTATTTTTAAAGTTAAAATAAGATTAAACTAACGAAAAGCAAAGTGATGGAGAGATAGGACGCGGTTTTATATTGATAACGTAATACACGTAACTGAGAAGCGAACGAAAAGAACCAAGTCGAATTAATTAAGTCGGAAAAAAGAAAGTGTGCATTATAATCGAGAAAATGCAAGTATTGTATTAATCTTTATTGGTATTAAATCTGTCTTATAATATCATGACGACTCCTGAAAATCGGATTATCCGATAAGAATAAAATACAATACCAATAAAGCTCTATCGTTGAAAAAATTCGTTTATTTTTGCTCGCCTCGAGTTTTGCTTAGTAGAAATGGCTAAAAAATGCGCAAAATACGTACGGAAATACGGTATTACAGCACCACTTGTATTGGACGACCACCTGTCTAAAAGACCACTTTTTGAAGGAACCGTGGGTGGTCGCCATAGACAGGTTTTACTGTACATCGGGAATGACATTTCAAATAGAGTCGATTATAATGAACTGACAATTTCTCAGCTCAAAAAATGACAATATAATTTGTTTATTCATCCCTGTAATGTCTTGTCATTTTTCTTTAAACTTTCGTTGTAATTGCGATTTTTTCAATTTATTGTATTGTTAAGAATTGTTTTAATTTATAAAACGTTGTTTTTTCTTTGCAATATCAAATGACTGTTGTTTATGAGTACATATTAATTCAAGTAAGTATGTTATTTATGAATTTTTCTTATGGATTAAAAATAATTGTTCATAAATGTCATATCTCACCGTGTCGTTTTAATGAAATTTTATTTACAATTGTTTAGTTTTTTCGGCATGGGCAGTTTTGAATCCAAGAGAATCCGGGAGATTTTCCCCAAAAAATTCCTCCGAAGAAAAGAATCTGAAGTCGACACTATACACTGGCCCCTAATTCAAATTTACCTGGACCCTAAGACGCTACAATGCACCACTGCAATCAGTATCCACAGAGCGAAAAACGTAAAGTAGAATCCTTCATAAGTATCGATTTTACATACTCCGTGTTTTTGCAACGGCTATTTATGACTGATTCTTGCAAGATAATAATATAAAACAAAACTTAAAAATTACAGGAAGCAAAACTGTTGCTAGTCTAACTTTTAATATCTAATTTTCAGATAAAAAAGAACGAACAATGAACACGAATTCGTGTTTGATAATTGTAAAAAATGTAATTATAATGAAATGAAAAATTATTTAAGGTTATATTGCATTAAAATATAAATATAACAATTAAAATCAAGAAGAATGTTGACGCGATGCATACTGTATATATAGTACAATGTGTACTGTACATAAACACGTTTCTAATTAGAATAACATTTAGTAATTATCCCGTTATGAACGTTTTAAACGGTGTCAAAGCATTTTTCAATTATAATTCCAATTAGGAAATTTAATATACACAAAGATGCGATCATTGTATAGCGAAAACAAGACACTGATTGATTTTCCTGTTTTATTGAAACTTCAAGAGTGGTGTTTTCTGCCTCTATACCTCCAAGATCTTGGGATATGCTCGTATTCCCGTGTAATGATTCGACTGCCGATATCTGTAAGAATTTACATGAGTTATACTTTTGTTCAAATTTACATATATACATTTTACTAACTTAATTCATAAAAAGCAACGAAAGGTTTTGTCATAAGCGTGACTACAAATGATATAAATTTAAATACTTACTTGATCTTCATCTCCATTTCTAGAAATTGTATGTGATTTTAAAAATGAAAGCTCTGTCTGTATGAATAGAATAATTTTATTACTTAAACAAGCTTTTATATATATAAAAATATATAACATAATTCAATATCATCATTTGGAAAAATCATAAATCTAAAATCTTCTTGTGCCAACATATTATGGCTCAGACTTAAACAATATAAATAAGAGACGGAATACAGTATTACGGGCCTAATATCTTAAATTAATTATTATTTGGTTCGGAAGGAAAAGGCATCTTATATATTTTAGCTTACGCCAACAAGTCTAAATCTGGCCATGACGTCGGATCAACTACGTCACCTTTAATTCATGGTTAGACTTTTGCAAATCTCCCATGCCTTCTGTCAGCTTGGCAATATCAACTCTTAAACTTTTAAAGTAATTTATTTCGTCTTCCTAAAAGTACAAAAATAATTCAGAAACTACATTCTAACACTTTTATATTAAAAAATAATTTTAAAACAAACTAACCGTAATACTGGACGTATAAACCGACTGCAAATCTGACTTTTCTTCCGCAACGGTGGTTGATGAAGTCTAAAAATTTATACAAAAAGTTAAGCAGACAATATAAGAAGATTAAGACAATTCGATTCAGACAAGTTACCAAGTTGGGTGCGTCAGGAAAGAAACATAGCAACTTTTTTTCTCGGATGCTTGTTGGATCCGCTTCCGTCCACTATATACATAAAATAAAATGTTTATTAAATGTATTCACTTAAATAAATAAAAATAAGAAAGAAATATATATTTGTAGAAAGAATACCATTTTTTCATGATCAATTCCACTTATGGGAGGATGCATGGTTTGTATTAAGAATTTGTGTGCCATTTTTTCTAGCGAGTTGGAGTCATCTGGCAAGAGTATAACTGAAAAGAATTATTTTAGAATCACTTATTAATGAATGAAAAGGTCCATAAAACTAAAATATAAATAATAAAGCATCCGAAAAAAAGCCGATTGTAAGTGCTTACTCCTAATTGAAACCGTTTCATCAGATTCAACGCTTCCAAAGGATGGTGAAACTAGACATTTGCTTGGATCTCTTGCTTTGATTTTGAAACATACTGTTTCAGTTTCTTTATTCTTTAGCAGAATTTCAGTTTCTGATCCAATATTATATGGACCTGAATAAAATAATAATAACATTATGTTCGTTCTGGTTTCGTTCAACTAAAAAAATCAATAATTAAAAAAATTTACTATTTATCCCTCACGTCATTTGTTAATTCTTAAAATGACCAATAAATAAATCGAAATTCATTGTATATTTTTTAAAATGAGCTATATTTATTTTAATTATTTACTTAATAAATCCTTAATTATTTTCTTTAATTAAAATTTTAATTAAAGAAAATTTAAAACTTTTAAAACTAGAAAAATATTCGAATGAACGTGGGTGTCATTNCCGAAAAAAAGCCGATTGTAAGTGCTTACTCCTAATTGAAACCGTTTCATCAGATTCAACGCTTCCAAAGGATGGTGAAACTAGACATTTGCTTGGATCTCTTGCTTTGATTTTGAAACATACTGTTTCAGTTTCTTTATTCTTTAGCAGAATTTCAGTTTCTGATCCAATATTATATGGACCTGAATAAAATAATAATAACATTATGTTCGTTCTGGTTTCGTTCAACTAAAAAAATCAATAATTAAAAAAATTTACTATTTATCCCTCACGTCATTTGTTAATTCTTAAAATGACCAATAAATAAATCGAAATTCATTGTATATTTTTTAAAATGAGCTATATTTATTTTAATTATTTATAAATCATCGGGTAATTCTCCTTTAATCATTGATGATTTAATTTTTAATTAGAAAATTAATATTTCATGAATTATTATGCTTAGATGCCACGATTATATTTGGATTTTTATAAAACCAGTTTGTATCATATTTGTAATTTTGGAAGAATTAATTACTTCTTTCCAATATTCTGCAACAATGGCGGATGTACAGTTTAATTATATTTTCGTTTTTTATTTATTAATTTTCACTCACCTTTAAAAATTAAACGAGAAGGTGAAATTTCTAATTGACCACTCATGTTTATATACGAGTTAAAAGTTAAATCTATATTTTCCAGTTGCTAACTGAAAGTATAAATTCCAAATTACAAATTTGAAAATAGCGTTCGTTTGGAAAACAAATTTTAAATCTCAAAAATTTGCGTGTTCGCGTTAGGTGGTGCTTCGGTATATAAATTTTTTAATCGTGTTTTTCAAATTTTTTTTAACAATTTAATTAAATGGAATTTAATAGGTGGTTAAATGATTAAATTGAAAAATTATTATAGACAAAAGTCACATTGTTACTTATTGTTTAATATATTTGTAAAAAAAATGTTATATAGAGAAGTTTCCAAGCGACATCACGAGTGACGTCATGAGTATGCGCAATTATCCGGTGCCATCTTTGTGGTTTGTTTACATTTTATTTGTGTTTACGCGCGCTTTAGCTGGAGTTCTAATGTTGTTTATTCGTCGCGAATATCACTATTCTGAATTGTTATGTAATTGGGTGTAATGCTAGTTCACTCAAGAAGAAAGAAACGTCATTTTTTTAAATTCCCAGCGTTATTTGTCATCAAGGACCCTAAACTGAGGAACTTTCACGACGAAGGCAATTTGCAAGGCTCTCTCAATTAACCAGAAAAATTTAAATACAGATAAAGTGAATATCAATACAAGAGTTTGTCAGAAACATTTCATTTCAGGTATGCGATAACATTTCATTACTATGCTTCATACAGACACAATAACGTGACTCCTTTCAAACATTTGGCAGATTATTCATCTTTTTATTCAGTCGGGACGCTAGTTAAGTGTTTGAAAGGAGTCGCGTTATTGTGTCTGTATAAAGCAAAGTAAATTAAAATACGGTTTCATCGGAATCAAAACAATTTTATTACTAGTAATTCGAACACAAATCAATTATTGTATTTATTCAGACACTTGGCAAATCTCATCATTAAATTTTATTCAGTTGTTGTATACAAGCCGATTGCATGAATCCCTTTGTTAATATCGACAAAAAAAGCTAAATAATTTTAACAATCGCAGATTTTAGTTTGAATAGATAATAATTGTGTTCTAACTTTATTTTTTTACCTTTCAGTTTGTTTTCTTAGTCTCTGCTTGTAATAAATATACAGTAAAGTTAATATTAAAGCGTTAAGTAAAGATAATAACTTAGCAGATGAATTAGAAATAAATTTTGAACCAATTGTCCTTCCAGTCTAATTTACATGAATAAAAGCGTGTGTGCATTTTTTAAGATATAAACCAATAATTTTCATTGTTTATTTACAAATAGCTAAGTTAGGTTATTTTGGTGAACAACATGAACATTTCCTTAAGATGTTACTTTTTACAATGTTTTTTTTTTTTTACATTATTAACAAATAATCACTACATAGTAACCTCCAAGTTGTTCCTGACAAATTATTATTTAGTATTTATATATAACATACCATAATGGTAAGTTCTTTTTAATAATAATATATTGTTGAAAAAGTTTTTTGATAGAAGTTTACTTTGGGCGCGTTTGGAAACTGTAACCGGTGTTACCGGTAACACCGGTTACAATTTCCAAATACGCCCTTAGGTAGTCCCTATGGCGGCACTTCCGGAATCTCGGCAACATGTGTGCTTTGAAAATTAATCTAGATGTTGCTATCTTTTGTTTACGTGATTTCTAAGGTCATTTCAGTTCTATATTAATTTCCTAACCTTTTATAAGTTTGTTAAGACTTAAGAGTAATTTAATTTTTCAGGTTCAAAGCAATATTGTTATGTGAATCACTGTTTTTCGAAGTTTACATTTGATAATTTGTTGTTTATTGTTGTAATGGCGGAGTTTGGAAAACATCAACAATTTTTTTGGTAAAAGTGTACTTCAAGGAATTTTTTTTCATTTTTTAGTATCGGAATATCCTGAATTTAATTTTGACAAGAAAATTTCATCAGGTGGGTATATTTGCTATAAATTTCGGTATGCAACCTGCAGATGCAGATCGTTCGCGATGTGATGGTTGTCATAAATTAAATTATTCAGAGGATTGTGTTTCTGTTTCTTTTAGATGTCATAAATGCAAGACGAACAGTTCGTAAATTGAAGGACTTTTTAAATTTATTGGGAAACTTTTTTCGTTTAATTGGCATCTAATTTGCATAGAATGTAAGTTGAGCATCACCTTTTGGCTGTGGGCCAAAAGGTGATGTTCATAGATTCTAAAGTGACTTCAATGTTTTGACTTAATGTAAAATGGCGGTCGATAGTACCCGTCGTTGCCACCAAGGTCCTAAGGTCATAGCCACTGTGTGTAGTATATTCTAGCTCGTTGCCTACAACCCTCTTGTAAAAAGCTTGGCTGCCAGCTTTTTAGGACTGGCGTAAAGGATATTAAAAACATTTAATACTACCACTCCACCTCGTCCCACCCCAAAATGAAATGATTTTTAAGTTAACCGAATATTCTGTTTTTAAAAATTTTTTAAATTTTAATTTAAAAATTATAGAGTTCATATTGATTGTAAATACAGTGGTGCCTCGAATAACGGACGCTGCGAATAACGGACTTTCTGTTTGACCGTTACGTGACTCGAGCAACGGACTTGCTGTGAACAACGGACTTTCCGTTCGGCAGTTACGTGAGACGAACAATGGACTTTCTTCGAACAAGTGCGAATGATGTTTCCACTCTTTTGCCGTTGCCAATGACAATCTGCTATTTTTAGGATATATTAGTATTATTAGAATGTATTATTAGTATATCTGAAGTAGAAATGTAATGTAATATATGTTGATGATTTAAATAAACATTAAATGTAATGTAATACAGTATATGTTGACGATTCAAATAAACGAAATGTAATTGTGTAGATGCCGAGGTGGCGGGACGAAAAGAGGTTGTAAAAAACAAACGGAGCGAGAGTAGCTCGTAGAAGTGTTTAGTGATCTTAATTAATAAAGAATTATTCGTATCATATAATCTGGCAAGTTAAGTCATTTATAATGCATCATGGCTTCTAAAAAAAAAAAAAAAAAAGGTGATTTCAATTGAAACAAAGCAAGAAATCATCAGGAGTGAAAGTTGACAAAAACTTTCTTGTCGAATGGGGAGAGGTTCAGGAGTTTACCAACACTCATTATCCAAACAGAGCTGAGGCCAACAGGATCAATGATCTCTACGATGACACCTTTGTCCGTCATTTCCGACAGGTGTTAAAGAAGAAAGAGAAACAGACCACCTTGGTCATGTTTTTCAAGAAGCCAGCGGGCAAAAAACAAAGGATGGAACAAGAGAAGTTGACCCTGCAAGTTCCGGTAGCCTCTCCTGAATCTGACTCCGATTAAAAAACAATAAAAAAAGACCCTCTGTAATGTGTAAAAAGTCTGTATCTGTATGAATGTGTAAAGAAAGTGTTCTTCCACCTCCTCCTCACAACATCTGACTACTTGGCGTAATTGGTGTCTGCTCCATTTTCATTTTTTATGGTACAGTACGGTTATTTTATGCTGCGGAACGAATTATATGTTTTAACATATATTTCTATGGGAAAATGCGTTTCGTATAACGGACGTTTCACTTAACGGACGTCCACCTGGAACGGATAAGTAGTTGTACGAGGCACCACTGTATTTCTAAACTTCAGTTTATTTTAGAATTTAAAATATTTAATGGTAAACCAGAGCTTTGTATGGAGATTATTCACTAATATACAAGATGGCCATACGTTTGTGCGAGAATCCACCACTGTCATTACGAAACGCAGGGATTGAAAAATGAAAATAAGCATCTTTTCTCATTTCAATAAAACATAAGAACAGTTTGGCTAAAATAAAGAAATACTGTATTTAAGTGGAGTTGCTAGACGTTCTTTATTTCAAAAGAATGTTTGAGATAAAGGACGTCTGGCAACTGTACCTAAATACATGCAGCAATATGTCGGATATGGAGGTACAGAGGCACTACATGCCAAACTGCGACAATTTGCCGACAGATGTGGCGACTGTCACTCTAGATTCGTCACACTTGTAGATGGTCGAAGCTTGCATCCCATAAACTCTTAGGGATCCGGCAAACTAAGGAAGTGTGACAACGTGACGCACATATTCCTAGGAAGTTTTACTCTTAGGATAAGCAGGTACCGCTGGCTCGTACAGTGATTAGTCAAAACGTATCATAACCAATCTCCGTGATCTATGTTATTCATCCGAATTTTATCGTTATTTTTAGATTTGTCGTTGATCATACGAAATTAGACGATTATTGTTAGCGCATATTGTAATATTTTACTATACAATAGTATACATCGATGTTTTGTGCTTAAATTTTTTGTATAGCGGAAGTTCGTCCAATACCGGACCCTTTCCAGTTCCGGACAAAGTAAAGTCCTTCTAATGACAGATAGGTACCGGTTGTCGCCATGACAGTTTAATTAATTAATAAGTAAGACGTGCAAGCCAACAAGTTCTGACTTGGAGTTAGGTCAATCTGAAAGAAGATATTGGTGTTTGAAAGTACAATACATTCCGTGTTGCGTCCGTGCAGTGTTTAAGACAAAACTTCAAAATTTTTGAAAACTGCAATGGAAAACCACCGTTGCATTTTTAACATTCTAATATTATATGTGTAACGGAAGCTCTTTTCCATGTCAAAAGGAACCTTGTCAATCTCTTGCGGACATCAGCGAGAGGGAAGCTTCAAGGAACAAACCCTGCCAACAACCTCATATGATATCTCAGGACAAAAGAATCGGAAGATATAAAAGCGCCCAATCTTCTCTCGTAAACCAATCAGCCAGTTGCTGACTGGCCAGTCAATAACAGAGCTGTCGAGAGGAAAGTTGCGGATTTTCCTCTGAGCCTGGAAAAAACTCAGGGATCCATAGTTGTTCCTGTTCACTACAGTCTTAATATTAATTTTAAAAAATACTCGTAAATAAGTTGCAAACAAGTTAATTAAACTTAGTAAACTGTAGAAACAGGAAAAAATATTGAATCTCTTTCAAATCCAAACCGTCAACTGAAATTAAATGATTGTTTCTCATGATGACACAGAAGAACAGTCCACATGTACATAAAAAATTTGGTGTGTCTAGTGATGGTACATTCAAATTATTTACATGATCAGAAATAACTTTTTAATCTAATTGAAAAATCTAATTATACTGAAAACAATAGCATTTAAGGATACTCATAAAAAATAATTCCAAATTTTTTTCTTACAATAAATATTTCTCTTGCTCTTCT
The DNA here is from genome assembly GCF_000671375.1 of Centruroides sculpturatus. Taxonomy (NCBI): domain Eukaryota; kingdom Metazoa; phylum Arthropoda; class Arachnida; order Scorpiones; family Buthidae; genus Centruroides; species Centruroides sculpturatus. The sequence continues at coordinate 597,890 of NW_019384600.1, read as the reverse complement.
AGTCACAGTATAAAGTGCTGAAAGAAGTTTCTCAGAATGGTTCAAAAGTTTCTCACAAGTGTTTATTTCAGTATCTGTCTAATAAAAGTAGGCATATCATGTAATGGCTAACGAATTATTTGTACATGGTATAAAACAAGATAGCTGAATGCAGTGGCGTAGCGTGGGTGTCAGCCGCCCGGGGCAGAGGAAAATTTCGCTGCTCCTTTATTTATATATATCAATTTAAAAGACTAAAATTCAGTTTCGTCGCAGAATAAGTAATGAACAATTTCGTGCTCATTTCAATCGGCCCGAATCGTAAGTGCGACAAAAATATGAAATGAAATGGTCAAATTTTTACAAGATATTATTATTATTATTTATTGTGAAATTTTGCCTCCCCCACTACGCTACGCCACTGGCTGAATGTTTCCTCAATTCTGTATGTTTTAACACTTTTCAATGTGAATTATTTGATTTAAAAAATATACCATTTCCCCATATGGATCTATGTCAATTTTAACAATATTTTACTAGGATATCACGCGACTTTGTCGTATCGCGATAGAATTGAGGCGGAGCTGGAAGGAAAGAAGCGATCCCTGTACCTGTTCAGGCACAGGAGATGCGATCCTTGTACTTCACGGACGCGGGCAGGTGAACTTAGCCCTTGCCACCACAAAGGAGGCTATTCTCGTACCTGCAAGCCACGGAAGACACGATCCCTGCACTAACAATGTCACTGTAATACTTTTTGTATATCGAAAATGAAGTCATGGACTCCTACTTTTACTTCCCTGGCTCTGTTATAGATAACAGGGAAAGTATGACGATCAAAAATTACCTCCTGAAGATTTTTACAATTTTTTACTTCGGGATCTTGAAACGTCGAGAAATGCAGAAACATTGTCGTTTTTTCCTCTATGTACGGATGTTATTGTGTGTGGGAGGGCACGATTTTGTTTACCCTCTTTAAAGCTTGACTCATGTGCTTTTTGTCTAAAATTTCTGAAATTTTTCAGGTTAGTCTGTTTATTAGGGGATTGATGCTATTAAATTTTGGTGGTTAAAAGTCAGGGCATGGGAAGATAAAGGGAGGTTGTCTGTCGTATCTAGAGTAAAGTCGAACTTATCTTAATGACGATCTTACTCGTTATTAGCATTTACAATTTTTTGTAAAACCAACCCTACCCTCAAAATTAAGTTTTTTGCCATTTTATAATAATTTAAAAAATGTAAATAGTTTTTTAATGAAATATCGTAACAGATGGCGCCACAAAAATTTTAAATATTGCCGGGAAAGTTAAGCAATTCATTGCTGGATTTTTTTCATTTAAATGGATCCACATTGCATTTCTGGATTCCTCGTTTCAATTAATGTAAAATGACAAAATTTTATCAAAATCAATCAAAATTTTGAGAATAAACTCGATTGTATAAGTTCATACAAGATGTCCTAGCGACCATGAAACGACTTTATATCTAGAAAAGGGAGCCATAGACCCCATTTTTTTCATTGCATTTTTGGATTCCGCATCGTAATTAATGGAAAATGGCAAAGTTTAATCAAAATCTATCAAACGGTTTTGAGAACGAACACAATTCTGTAAGCTTCATATAAGAAACTTCATTAACGCTCCGCTTCAACTAGATAATTATTTTTGTAAACGTAATAACACAATAAAAAAAATGTAGTATATATGTTAATTTTGAATTTTAAAATGTTCGATGATTACAAAATATAAAATAAAATGCAGAGCAACTTAAAATGACTTATGTTTTTCGTTCAAAGAAAAAGTTTCAATGTATGATTCTTTCCCAAGATTTTGCTAGGTACTTTGCTAAATTATATTTTATAAAAAAAAATCTAGCAACGAGTTGCTTAACTTTCCTGGAAACATTTGGTGGCGCTATCTGTTAAAATACTTTATTTAAAAACTTTTTATATTTTTAACTACAGTAGAGCATCGATTATCCGACTCAATTGGGGACTCGGGTTGGTCGGATAACTGAAAAATCGGAGAACCGAAAAGAATGAAAAAAATACATTAGTATAGTATATTAGTAGCCCGGGACGCCCCCTAGTGGGCGTTGTTTACAAATTTCCATGAAGCACGGTTCCTTTGACTTTTTTGTTCCTATCAATATGCTCTACAGCTCTGTTAAAGTCCCAATGGTAAGATTAGGTGAAGAGGTGGCGACCCCCCAAACTGTAGCCGCCTGTGCGAACAATAAAGGCAAAGGAATTATACCCCTACTCGCGACCCTTCGCGAGATATAGCCTAAGCCCCTGAAATAATAAATTCCTATTACAAATATACTGAATTATTTATATTGTTATATTGACCAAATAATAATTTATTGGCCAAATGAATAATAATAATTTATATTGTTAATTTAAATAATAATTAAAATTGTTAATTTGAATGTTTGAAATATGACACACGATAGGGGCGCCTCTAGTGTCCGTTATCAAACGGTTACGGGACGGACGGACGGACACCCGTTGAATGGGTTATATATATAGATTAGTATATCCCATGTAATTAGTATATTAGTATATCGCTATTAACCTACTTCGCATTGAATTTTCATCGACGTTAAGCCTAACAAATTTTTTTTAAAATAATAATCGTCGCTATTCTATCGTTAAAAATTATTTTAAAATTATTTTATTGCTCACAAAACAACCACTCTTAATTAGAAAATTAAGTCTCGTTTAAATACTGGTCTCCCTTCAATGGTCGAGCCGTGGTTGCCAGCTAAAACACGCAAAAATTTAACAAAAATAATATTAAAATAGCCAAGACAGCCAAATATTGTAGTGCCACATCACTAGCGGACATTTGAAATCTGCCCACTAGAACGGTCGGTTAACCGATGTGACGGTTAATCGGGAGTCGGATAATCGATGATCTACTGCAGTGGTCCCCAACCCTCGGGCCGCGGACCGGTACCGGTCCATGGTACAAATGGTACCGAGCTGCCCAAGGAACATTAAATTATTTCCATTTTATTTACTGTGGTGTGTTTCTCTCGGGTTTCTGCGACTTTTAATGGACGAGTGGTTAACCGGGAGCTGAGAGTCGTCACCTAAAGCCGCACCAATACCGTCCATGCATTTACCAATACTGTGTCTTTGCTTTTAAAAGAATTCGAGCGCTACTTCCCAACCGCAAAAGACCCACAAACTGTAAGGAATGGATCCGCGACCGATTTGCCAACAAACCAGGCGAATCTAGCATGTCTGTGCAAGAAGAAGATCAACTGCTGGAGATTGCAAATGACAGCGGCCTTAAAACTACGTTCGAGACAACAACTCTGGCGGTGTTCTGGATTAAAATCATGGCGGAATACACTGAGATTGCCACCACAGCACTTAAATCCCTATTGCCATTTCCAACATCCTATCTGTGTAAAGTGGGGTTTTCTGCAGTGACAGCAACCAAAACAAAACAACGGAATAAACTGGACATAAGAAACACACTTCGGGTGTCAATGTCTCCTATTACTCCTAGATGGAACCGTCTCGTTGCAAACAAACAAGCTCAGGGTTTTCATTGATTTAACGTTCTAGTGAGTTAAAATGTTAAATTGCTTTATATTCATTTTTTGGTGTAACTGTATTTTATTTTGAAGGCATGTTTAAATACAATTAAATTAAAATTATTAAATCAAAACAATCTAAAATATAAAAAATCAACGTTTCCCCCTCAGCGGCCGCGGTAAAATTATCAAACGTTGATCGATTCGTGGCGATAAAAAGGTTGGGGACCGCTGCTCTACTGTATTATAAAATGGCAAAAAGCTTAATTTTGAGGGTAGGGGATGAGTTTTATAAAAAGTTGTAAATGCTAATAACGAGTAAAATCGTCATTAAGTTCGATCATACTCGAGATACGACACACAACCTGCCTTTATCTCTCATCCCATCGACCTTTAACCACCAAAATTTAATAGTATCGATCCCCCTAATAAACAAAACTCCCTGCAAAATTTCAGAAAGTTTCGACAAAAAACACAGGAGTTAAGCATCAAAGAGGATGAACAAAATAGTGCCCCTCACAAACTAACATCCATACATACAGAAATTATTTCCCCCCGAATTTTTTGCATGTCTCGACGTTTTAAGGTGTTCTGACTTCAAAAATATAAAAATAAAAAAAATTAAGTTGTTAAAATTTATTATGGATAGTAGTTTGTATTTCGATTGTTTTATATGTAACGAGGAATATACAACTTCTGAATTAAACAGCATTAAAATTGTCATATTTGAAAAAAAAAGCTTCTCCTTTTTACTACAGAAATTTTGTTAAGTTTGGGACCTCAATAAACTTCGGGACGCCTTTAAGAGAACGTTTTCTAAAATTGATTTTTGATAACTCATGATAGCCTATATCATGAATTATCAAACTTCGAAAACTTCGTGTAAGCTATATTTTTTTACGGGTTCATTCAATTCTGATTTCATTTCATAGATGACATAATGCAAGAATACAGAGAATAATGAAGTAAAGCCAAAGAATAATTCTAAAAAAGAAAAATATATGAAAAGAGTGATTAATCTGATATGGAACCTAATACTTGTAGGGTGTCTTGAGATGCTCAAAAAATACATGAAAGAGCACATATTTAGGTCTAATCTTATTCAGAACGCTCTGTAGAAAATAAAGATTCTCTCTTTTTAAAAAAGAGCAATCAATTGCATTGATCAATCAAATTACTCTTGGTTTTAGTATAGATCACATGTAAATCTGTAATGGATGATCACACATTATTTTTTATGATGAGTAAGTGTAAATGATATTAATTTACGTTCGAAATAACCGTTGCATATTAAAAAACATCAGATATTTTATTTATTAATATATATATTATTCAGTCATTTGATAGGTCATTTTCATGTAAAATTTCATTTAATTCATACGAGAGTTTTCTTCGAAATATTTAAAAATTTTAGTTCCTTGATTTTTTAATAAGAAAAATACATATAAAAATTTGGTTAATAATCCATTAAACATTTAATAAAATCTTTATAAATAAATCAAAAATTTAATGTAGAAGTTATACATTCGTGTATAAATACGGTATATAAGTTTATAATCAAAACTTTTAATTGATTCTGTAGATAAACAAAACACTAAATTTTGCTGGCAATTTTTTATATTTTTATCTATTTAAAAAATACCAGTTTAAAAGAGAAATAAATATTTGTTAATTTGACATAAAAGTTCGATGATATCTGTAGAACTATATTTATTAGCAGAAGGTTAGGAGTTTATCCAGAGATGACTAACTGCCGTGACGGAAAATAGTACAAAGTTTACAATAGTTGAAGTTTTATAGGAAAGAGGGCGCCATAGATTCCAATTTATGTAACTTTCGTTACGAGGGAGGCGTGTTTATTCATACACGCAACTATCTGGATATAATGTAAATGGAAGAAGATAATTTACCATCATCGTCGTTAATTTTGCCGGCTCCCAAGAGGAAGATAAACAAGAAAATATGGCCTTACTTCATTATTGTGATTTACGTCTTGATCATTATACTGTCTATCGCCCTGTTGTTACATATGTATACTATTCAGGAAACAAAATTTCAAAAAAGTTGCCCACTATTTGGCCATCCCGATGTGGAAAAGCTGAAAAATGATTCCTTCAGTTTTAATACAGATGAAAACGAATTCCAATGGGGATCGGACAGTTATTGCAAATTTTCCTTTTTTACGGCCACATTTTCCACCTTAGTGGCTTTTATATGGTGCTGGTTTTTCTTTTATTCTCAATGCGATCACGCTTTAGGAGAGGAAAACTTTGGCAGGTAAGATGCCGATCTCTGAAAAGTTTACTTAATAATACGAAAAAGAAAACGAACGGTCGCTATAAAAAGTCGTTCCGATAATAACTGTATCGCGTGATAATGCTTATCGTTCACCTGTTAGGTTTTAAGATTTCGATGTTTTTCCTCCAACAACGATTTACTTTTAACGAATTATTTAAAAAGTGTGTAGACATTTTTTAAATAATGTTTTTACAATAAAAATAACCGCAATAACTTTAATAATAACCAAAGTGATAAACGTTGATTCGTTCTAAAATATAAAACTTTTCAAATTTTTTATATTGTTATATCATAAAAAGATAAGATTGTTTTCATTTTTAGAGAACATTTTATTTAAAAAAAATTATTTTTATTTTTACAAAAATATAATATTGAATGATGTTGATGTTTTATACAAGTTTAATTGCAACGTCACAGTTGTTTTTAAATTTCATTTAATATTGTGCAGCGTCATAATTGTACATTTCTCCTATGATTAGAACAATTAAATATAAAAAGTCACGTGTTCCTTGATCATTTAAATGGATATTATATAGCCTATATATGTATTTGATGATTAAAAAAGATTTTAAAACTTTATACTTTATATTGATGATATAAATTAAATTATAGCCAGACCTATATTTTATTACAATTATTTATTTGTCTTCTATTGATTTTTCTTATCAAGAAGAGTTCCGAGTTTCTATTTAGACGGAATCAATTGTTATCTACGGAAGAACGTTGAATAAAAATGATAATTTCGAACGTCATACACCACATTAAACCTGTTTTGAGGAAAAAACATCATTTATTGTTTGTAATTTCACGCATTTTTGATTTCGTAACAATACACAAAGGTTCGTTTCTCGTTTCGTATTATAAATTTACTTCATTAAAACCTTCATATAATATTTTTATTAAATAATATAAATATATACGATATAAAAATAAATGAGACATCCAGGAAAACAATTAACTATCGCTAGATTAAAACAACTACACAAGCAGAAAGTGTTTCAAATATAGTAGCATTGTCGTCATTTATGACAAAGCGCAACAGCCGTGTGTTCCAAATTAGAAATGTAGTTTGCTTGGAATGAGACTTGCACCGTTTTTATGATGTCTCGTTCACGTTAATGAACGAAATATTTTCGATAATATACGGCTTTTTCTAAAAGCATCCGACATTTTACATGAAAAAAATTATTAAATTAGATTGGATTGTGTATACTGTTAGGAAAAATAAATTGGTTTCTCTGTTATATTCTTTTTATAGTACATTATTAGCAAATTTGTGAAGGTGATGATTAATCTATGTATTAAATTATTCACGTTGTTACATAAATAAAACACTTGACAAAATTTATATAAATGCACATCAAAATGTTGTAAATAATTCTGTAGATATTCGATCGTGAGAACAGTTTAATTCTGTAAAGGGCTATAAGACTGTGTTGTTGATTCGAGAAACATCTGTGATAATTTTTTTCTTACTTTCTTTTTTAATGCCCTGTTAATACATCTCGGATTACACATAAATGTTTTTATTGATAATCTCTTAAAGTCAAATTATTGTTTATAGCTTCACAGTGCCAGAAAATTTAAATATACTTCTATTGATTGAAGTTTCCTCCTAGAAAATCCGCAGGTTCTAATTATTTAATCGTTAAGATGATGATGATGATGATAATATAGACTCGTTTAGTTTTTTTATGAGGAAAAAGTATTTTTTTTTCTTTTATGGAAACCTTTAACAAAATATAAACCGCAATAACTTTAAAAAAACTCAAGGTTAATTGGATAAAATGTCACATGTCGGATAGAGTATTAAGTAAAAAAGTGTTGATAAAGCTATCGTTCTAAATAGATTCTATATATTAAGAAAATACACGAGGAATACATTCCTCTACTAACGAATGATTATATTTCAGGGATAATGAGCAGCGATGCCTATTGTTGCCGGCCAACATATCTGCCCTCGTCATGTCTTTTTTATGTCTGGCACAAAGTGCCATTATTGTAAGGGGAATCACGCAGTTTTGCGACCATCTATCCGAGACTCCTGCTAAAAGGCAAATACAACCTTATATCATTATAATTATAACGAAAAAAAAAGACGAATTCCTTTAATTTATGGATTGCTTCTTTCTACAGTTGTCAAAGTGCCAGTGACTTAAGCTGGGAATATTTCAACGACTTGAAAGGATTTTATACAATTTTTCAATTTTTATTGGTAAGCGAATTTTTACTTTTAATTATTTAAAATAAAAAGTTGTCTGAAGAGAAAAGATAAATTAAATAAAACGTAATAAGACGATTTGGTATAATGGCATGATTATATATAAAAAATTCTCTTCCATACTTAAATTTTAATAATGAATAATGAAAAATTGTCTGTAGTATTCTTAAATTCGTATTAGAAGAATATGGTGGATCAAAACNTGAATTTACATATTTAAATACTGATTAAATCGAAATAAAAATAATGTAGTTTTTCATTTTAAAAATCAATATATTTTAATATATTAATATATATTATATTATATATTTAACGATATATTTTTTCTCTTATTTTTAAATGAATAACTACATTTTCCCCTCCAAAAATTTCTCTTTTCAGTGTCAGGTTTTCTCCAGAATTACCGATAAATAGGCTATTTGAATAATAATTGAGATTTTTTTATTCAAATTTTTTAAAGAAAACATTTATTAATTATATAAAACGCGTATTACTTATAATGATTTTCTTTTCTTTGTTCGAAAAAAAACGCATTTTCTAAAAAAATTTTAAGAAATGGAATACTTTTGAAGCTGGACTTTTGTTAATTTTAATAAGATATGATTTATTTCTGAATATTTAGGGTGTTAAAAAGCACTCGGTATTTATATGATAGTTAGCATGCACCATATTGAGAAACTTCAGTAAATACATGTCGAAACTCAATTATTTCTAACAATTTTGTACGTGGTTGTTTAGTATCACGACTGACTTATTGGCTTGTGCGTGTGGCATGCGACGTAAAAAACAGGATAATCTTGCAAAATCTTTATGTCGATATTTACAGGTGTTGCACATGGTCTCCTCCTATTTCGATACACGCTTAGCTTTTCCTTACAGTGGAAAATTCCAAGCCTTTATAGTATTGTTTATGACAAACGATTTAGTTTTCGATTTAGGTTATGTTTACTCAGTATGGAGTGTACTATTTATCATATAAATGCTGAATACTTCTTTTTAATTCATGTAGAATAATAATTACTCTACGTAATTGATGGTTAGAAATTACTTTCCTAAATAAACAAAGATTCAATATTTAATACTACTGAGACAAAAACTACTATTGGCCTTATAATACAGAAATAATAATCAATAAATAAAATAATTATAATTAAAAGTCATTTCTAAGAATTATTTTCTTAGTAAATATCATTTAAGAAGTATTAATTGTATTAATAAACTAATTTATTTTTATTTCATTTGTGTTTTCTATAAAATTTTCGAAAAACGTGAAAAATTACGAAAGTTGTAATGAAGTTAACGGTCTATTTATCATTTTGGCTTATTTTATCGTTTATACATTTGACTGTATAATTTATTAAATTGGACTATATGATTAGCCTTTTCTCTTTGAAATCTTCATCACTCCAAGACGTTATAACGAGTACGATTACGGAACGTTACAATCGATAAACTATGCCAGAATGATTTATATTAGTGCTTATTCTGTATTCTGTATAAAAACTGTGACTTGGTGAATAAATAAACCCATAAACAAGCTTAATTATATATACGTATAAGTACATATGTTATTGCTATAATTAGAATATAATTACTTCGTTTGTAATCGCGTTGCCGTGCGTATTAGGCTATATATGCATAAAGATTAACATAAATTAAATTTTTGACAATATACAGAACAATGACCTCAAATGATCGGTATTTCAGGATACTTTAATATATATACATCTTTTTATTTTTCAATTGTTTAAAAGTGGATCACTTAATAGTGGAGAGAATAAAATTATATATAAAATGGTGATTTTATTTGGCTTTTAAAAATAAAATTTTATGTGTTACAAACATAATATCAGAATATGATTAAAACTGCTGTTTAAACATAAAAGTTTAATAAATATGGAATGCGGAATTCATTTGACAGGACACAAAACACCTGAAAATGTTTGGGTATCAACTTACAAACGGCTGTTTATTTCCAGTCACGATTCTGAAATATTTAATCGTTTTATTGACTATTACGTTAAAATTCTCAAATTTCAAAATGCTTTTTTTATTTCAAAAAAGATAATTTAAAGTTTTATTTAAAAAAGCAGGTAATAAAGACACATAATTTGCTCATATATGCGTCTTTTTTGAGACACGTACGTAAAGCTACTTAAAAGAATTTAAGAAGGATTTTTATCTGTTTGAGTTAATAGTATAAACGTAGAGATCATATTGATTTTTCTAACACGCAAGCCTTAATAAAAATGTTATGTTGAAAGGAATTTTATTGAAAAATACTTTTGCATCGCCACTTTTAAGAACCGAAAGATGAAATCGGCATTTTTCAAAATTTAGAAACAAAACGATGAGGTTTTATATATAATATGGAGAAGTTTGAGGTAAAATAAGTAACTTACTTTCTAAAAGTCAGTCAGATATATTTTAAAATTATTCTATAATAATGCCTCTTTTGTGTCTTATTCTCATACAGAGCAGTGTTAATTAGTAATTTTCATTCCTTCGTCAGTATTATTAATATTAAAAAGTATTCAGTATCATTAATCATTATCACTTTCTTCCGAATATTCGTGAAAAAAATTGTTTTTAATTTATGTTGAATTAACTAATAGATTCTCGTTTACTTGATAATAGCAATGATAGGAGTTTTTTAAATTATCATTGGAGTTATTCGTATATTTTATTATGTTATAATAATATAAAAAGATAGCCGTTTAAACTTGCCTTGGGAGTACAGTATTTTGTATGATTAGATCGGGGTTCTCAACCTTTTTCATGTAAAATTATACATAACTTATATAGGCATATACTATATATAATAATATTATATACAGTATATACATTGTTTCTTAAATATTTTTTTAAAAAGTTTTGAGAATGATAGTGGAAATATTTTCAAGAATTTTTAAATGATTGTATATTACTAAATAATTAAATATTAAAATATTTGCTCATCGATCCTTTTTCGAACTGTCATCGACTCCATTGGGAAACCATGATCTAGATTCAAACTTTTGTAAAATATGGAAACGAAAACTTAATTTTAAATCTGATTGTTTTCATTAACGATTTCCCTGCCAACGTTAAAATGATATCAGATTTTATATATTGCGGCCGAGGCTGTTAATATGGCAGCCTACCTCCTTTGGGGCCCGAGAATTAATCCGGTCGGGTCGGGTCGAGTCCCACAAATTTTTTGGAGTTGTTCTGTCCGGGTATGTCGGGTTCCACTTCCATCCAGTCGCCCCTGTAAGCCTGGCCGAACTTATGATATGCTGATTAAAAGGCGCGCGTAGTGACCACAGGACGGAAAGAGTAAAAAATCCAGCAACGAGTTGCTTAACTTTTCCGGCAATATTTGATGGCGCCATCTGTTACGATATTTTATTTTTAACTATTATAAATGGCAAAAAGTTTAATTTTGAGGATTTAAGAATAGGTTTTATAAAAAGAAAAAAAATGTAAATGCTAATAACGAGTAAAATCGTCATTAAGTCCGACCCTACAAAAGATACACACGATCCCCATTATCTTCCCACCCCGTCGACCGTAACCACCAAAATTAAACAGCATCGATCCCCGTAATAAACAAACCAACTTGCAAAATTTCAGAAATTTTCGAAAGCACAGGAGTTGTTAAGCTGTTAAGCTTCAAACGGAGTGAACAAAATCGTACCGAGTCCAAAAATTAAAAATCTGGGGGGGGTCATTTTTTGATCGATCGCCTGTTACATATAACAGCCGGGAAAGTAAAAAATAACACTTAAAGTTCGATTTTTATTCGAATATTAACTGCAATACAGAGTAGAAATCATTGTATTTGTTAGTATATATTGTATATATTATAACAAATTACTTACTTGCTGTTGGTACTACTGGTGACATCAAAATACAGGAAAAAGTAATGCGCTATAAAATTTAAAATATTTTATTGTACCTGATATCTCTAGTACTGACATCAAATGTAAATATAATCGATAAAATAATATGTAAGGATGCGAATGTGGTAATTTCCAACATCTATCTTATCTCACCAACTCTTTATTGAACGAATTTGAAAGTATTGCATTTCCTAGAATTCTATGTAATTCTGATATAGATTACGAAGTTTCAACATTTTACATCGAATAAAGCTAAAAATACAGTCACTCAAAAATGGAAAAGCCAGCCTGTATCATTATCTTCTAAAGAGAAACTCTACTACAGTTTGACAGATTTGAAAGAAAATTTTATATAAAATGGGTATGCCATTAGTTGGATTAATTTGCTGTTCGTCACGTAGAACTCCCTATATTAGATGAATATGAACATAAGATTACTAAGCCTATAAAATTGTAAGATAATTAGATCAATAGACATCTAGTAATTGTGCGATTACGACAAAAAATATTTCATAAAAATTTTATTTCGTATTTTTTTTTTTTTTGATAGAAAGAAATAACTATACTGTATTTAAAATTTTTAAAAATTGAAAGAAACGAGCAATTATTTTATTGTGACATCGTCAAAATGCCGGGCTGCACGTTTTTAATCATATTCTTAATTTATTTAAAAATTATATACTCTCCTCCTCAAATTAGTAGTATCATACTTTTCCTGTTAACAACAGAGTCGTGCCAGTTATCTATCTAATTCCTTTCAGGGGAAAATTTTTGAATTAAAATAACATGACTTTCCTTCTAAATCGGAAGTTCGTAGGTAGTTAATCTGGGCCTCCTACCCTAAGATTTCCGTATCTGATCTTGAATTTCATTTATCTAACACCATTCTCGAGATTAAGGAAAGACGGACAGACAACCGACAGTGGGAATTTATAGGTTACAATTTTTTCAAATTGCAGCCCAATAAAATTTGTAAATTTATTCACAGAAATCAGCTGTTGGATTGATCATACTGTGATACAGAAGAAAACATCAAATGATTAGAAAAATAATTTAAAAAAGAATTATTGATGAAAAAGTTATGAAAATTTTTAAGTTATAATTACCTTCTTTTGTCTTCTTTTGTGTTGTAGAGGTTATGATTATGCCGAAGGTTCGTTACTCTTCAACTACGATTTTCCAATACCTATCGATATAGATGTATGAGCGATGATGTACTGGATTGGAAAAAGCTCCCAGACAAACTGGGAGCTTTTGCCAATCCAGTATATATATATCTAGAGGACCCGGGACCCAACAAAGCTTGAGGAGTAAATATATTGGCTAATGTTAACTGACAAAAAGCTCGTCAATTAACCTTTGGGAATATTTTTGTTTGCTTACTGAGAGTATCATCAGAATAGAAAAATGAACCTCTTCCCACAATATACCGGTACTACCCTCCTGAGAGGAGCAGTACTCATATATAGCAGCAGCAAGACTTCGATAGGACGAGAAACCTCAAGAAACAATGCACTTAGAAGTTTGTCTTACGAGATCCATGCTTCTTTGGAGGTTTCTTGTTCTAAGTTCTGGGTAAAACCTTTCAATACGTGTGAGTCGAATTGTATAGATTAGCGAGTTAGCCTACCCTCTTAACTCTTGATTACTCACTCCCCCCACACTATTGTTCAGCTTACATGTTCGGACATGTAGCGCGGAATCGACACATAGCTACAATTAATTTCGTGTTATTTATTTCTGTGTTTGTTATATCTACGGAGACTTGAGAGACGTGATTTCTTGTAACCGTGAACGAATCAAAAGACACATAAGATTAACGAGAACATTTATTAGCTTACATACATCCGACTTGGATTTTACACAAATTGCGAAATTATACCCCGACTTACGCGATTATCGCTCGGTCCCCACCTATCGCGTAAGTTCGGGGTATTACTGTATTAATCGTCTAACTTTCAACCTCCATAAAATAAGAAATTTCGCTTTCCTACGAAAAGTTAAGTGGCGCTCAAACAAAAGACGAATCGGCGAGATTTGAAAATCGCGTAACTTCGGGTTCGCGTAAGTTGAGGTATTACTGTACACTGAAACTATTCTTAAGAGTATTTTCGTCATTATTCTAAATTATTTTTTTCAGAAACGTTTTGATGCCAGTTAAGGCAATGTCTCTGTTTATTTGATGGCCGAGCGGTCAAGGGGGCAACCTACCGTTCTGGAAGACCCGGATCGAATCCGAACGGGTCGAAAAATCCCAGGAATTTTTCGGGGGTTGTCCGTCCGGATATATTAGGCCCCGTCCCTTACCACCCGCCCGCCCCATTGTGGGCCTAGTCGAACTCATAATGGGCTTGCTAAAAGAGGCCCCCTTAGTGCCCACAGGGCGGAAAGAGTTAAAGAAAAATTTTAACGTAATAACTGATGCTGTGTTTGCTTTCATTTTCTGTAATATACCAAAGATTGTTACTTATGCAGCTTATAGAAAGATCGGTCTAGTTTTTAACTTTTCATTTTGTTCTTGAAATGTTCGATTTTTGATTTGATTTATAATTTCGCTAACTTAAAATTCTGAAAAGTGAACAGTACAACAGAATCCGATCACTGAAATAATTTTAGTTTCAATTTAAAAAAGTAGAGGCCTAAACTTGTATTGTCCAAAAAACAACAGAGGGGCGCATCATGGTACCCATATCCTGAACTCGCACGTGGTCAGTGATACAAATGAACTAATACTGCTTTTTCGTGAACATTACGTAACATTACCACTTATTAAAAAATATACCGTATTAAATTTTTAATATTACTTGTAATATCTTAATCGAGAAAATGTAATTATTGAATCCATCATTAATTATGTTTGAATTTAGATACAAATTCGATTTTCCCCCAATTAATAGCGAGGTTGCGGCCGAAGTTTTCAACGCGAAAACATGAACGTTAGTTCATGTTTTCGCGTTGAAAACTTCGGCCGCAACTTCGCTATTGAATTCAACATAAAGTTTTCGCAATTCTACGTCAGGCTCTAGTGACCCTGATGTAGATCGCGATCAGAAACGTGACTAAAACAACTTTAATTGGGACTATGGTTTGTATACCATTAATTGTTTCGTCAGAAGGGCATGTTGGAATGCTCTCTTCTGACAAAATATTTATAAAATATCAAAATAAACAATAAATGAATTCGCTATTAACTTTTACACACAAGTTAAATTGCTTATAATTATTTTTCATGCTATTTTTTTTAAATATTCAAATGCGTAAAATTATATCTATGGGCATATTCCTGATAAAGCGGCCTTAATACAGCTGGACGGACAAGCGAGTCAACGACATAATCCGGGCATAAATGGGCTGTCATTGGTTTTATCAGCTGTATTAAAGCCGCTTTACCAGGCAATGCGCCCGTTACTTCCGATGAAAGTCACATATGTTTAATATTAATCAATAGAGAGTAATATGTAGTATCTGAAATATAAATATACCATAAATTGAATTAAACCCGATGGAAATTATAGTAAAAATTGCAAAAATCTGAACCAAAAAATCAAGTTACTAATTCTAAGCCTTTTTTTTCATCAAAGCGTCATCAAATCTTTGTTGATGGAAATTATGCTCGAATTTGATATGAAATTTTTTGTCTAGTGATAATGATAGCTAATTTGTGAATTATGCATTAGAAGTTAATGAGATTGTGAGCCAAACAAACGGCCACTTTATTAATTTTTTTAATCAATAATTGAATAGTGAATGATTATAATATTACATCAAAATTCATTTTCGTAATTAAATATCTCGTTAGATTATTAAAGACATTGCAGTTGATTCAAGCTATCTCCTTAATATTCTGAATTACAAAATAATTTTAGTGAGATAAACCTATGTTTATAAAAAGTTTACTTGAAACGTAACATTACGATTTTCGTATTATAGATTCAGTCAAACCTCTGAAAAACGACCAAGGACGGAAACACAAAAAATGTTCGTTGTTCGGAAGTGGTCGTTATTGGGAGGTGGCTGTTGTTGGAAATTTATTTATTTATTATTTTACAATCATTTTTCAGGAATTATTCATAGGTTATTTATCTATGAATATTTCCGGAATTTCCGATGAATAATAATTAAAAAAAAAGAATTTAGACAGATTGTCCGATGAAACTTAATAATAAAATTATAAACAGTAAACGTTATCGAATCACTTAGTTTTAAACAAATTTTAATTAAAATTCATGATATTTTTATTATATTTTAGGATTGTAAAATTAATTTTAAAGTTGTAAGTTTTCACGCATAGGTTTTCTGTATAAGTCCCATGTAACAGGAGAAACTTCCGTATATTCCTTTCTCTAAATTATGTTTTACAATACCGGCAGTGACAAATATGTGTAAATTTAATTATATGATGATAGAAAACTTCATTTCAAAATTATTGCTCTCGACAATGAAACTTAGTTATTTATTTATATGTTGTTCGAAAATTTCATATTAAATAATTACACTTTTTATTTATTAAAGTAATTATTTAGTTAATTAAAGTAATATTTCCATCGAATAATTGTAATTAAAAGTGGTCTGTGACATTTTTTATTCTTTGTGTTGTATGGAAACATATCACCTGGTTAAATATGTACACATTTAACTAATTTAATTAATTATGGAATTCTAATTAAACTCAAGGAACGCTGTTTCATTCCATTTGCCATCTGATCTTTTTTCGTTCTCTTCTTTTCCGTCTCTCATCCCAAGCTACGTTATACTGTATATACCTCGTATATAGGTTATATATAATTTTTCTTTAAACATATCAAAAATATATATTTTCTTTATATTTCTCGAAAATTTAATTTGTTTAAACAATAAATGAATTCGTTATTAAGTTTTATATTTTAATAACCTTTGCAGTTTGTCCGAAATTATCCCAGTAATTTGGGAAAGTGAGAGTTTTAGGATTAAACAATATATCTTATTTAATGTAAATCCATTGTTCTTTCGAATGGCGCAAAATTAAAAAAGAATTTTTTCATAATTGTAAGAAAAATTTGAATTTATAGATTTCGTAGCATTAGGATAGTATTGACTGTTTTGTTTCAAGCCCGTAAGACAATGAAATGAGCTGTCGTTGCATATCTTGCTTATCCAGTCGTTTTAACCGGGTAAACGTGCCCATAGTAAACTTAATATTTTGTCCTGTTTTTCTTTGAGGAAATCACAGCTTTAATTCTCCTCGGAGTTTATATTTTTTTAACTTCTGTTCTGTTCCAGATGACCTGATTCTATCCAACATCCCACTAGGTAGTGTTTCATATTGATGGAGTCTTTCTTCTGTTCACTGTAACTAATAATGTTCAATAGATTAATGTCGACAGACTGAAGACCAGTGTTGAAATCTTGCACTTCCAGCCAATCTTGGACACTTTTTGCAGTATGTTTTAGACCGTTATCACGTTAAAATATAATCTGCGACAGATCAAGTTTCTACCACTTTGTTTCCAGCAGCCCATCCTTGAGAATGGATAGATAAAGATCCATTCTGCCATCAATTTTGCACATAAAACCAG
Organism: Centruroides sculpturatus; assembly: GCF_000671375.1. Taxonomy (NCBI): domain Eukaryota; kingdom Metazoa; phylum Arthropoda; class Arachnida; order Scorpiones; family Buthidae; genus Centruroides; species Centruroides sculpturatus. The sequence continues at coordinate 580,404 of NW_019384600.1, read as the reverse complement.
AACCCTTGGCTGTCGCGAAGTCTAGATTACAGTTCAGAGAATACGTTCTGATCATTCACCAGAACTTTTTAAATCTTCAGATGGTCGGTTAGGCAACTTTCCTATCCGGGCAAAAAGATAGTGTGTAAAGAAAATTACTTCATGTAAACTGAAATCAGCTGTGGCTGTTAATTAAGAGAACCACAGAAACAATTATGATATCAAAGTAGAAGCGATTGATAGCGATAGAAGCGATCAATAAGAAAAAACGAAAGCCACTGATGTAGATTTTTCCTGATAAAATGCATTTTGTCCTTGTTCGGTACTGACTGAACCACAATGCCCAGTACTGGGGAACTAATATGTTATAATTTTCTCACTTCTTAATACTTTTTTAAATTTTCTATTTCTTATTATCATATTTGTGTACGTCACGTAATAAGAGATGTAGTAATGTAATAAAATGTTAATTTACTCCGTCGAAAAGCCGGTACAAAGAGACAAAACTTTAAACGCTACATGGATGCAATACAAAATGCACCTTCAGACATCAATACAGTATATTCTTCCAGATTGCCGTGATTTACAAGTCAGAACTTGTTGGCTTGCATGCCTTACTTGAAGATTTATACAGTATAAACAATATACAGTTTCATTCGAGAGTAGAAAGAAAAATAAATAACACACATATTGAATATGTTTTCCTTTATTTTCTTTTTACTCTTTTCTGTTAATCGAAAGAATAGGAGAGATCAAAAACCTAATATGCATGGCTAACCGTCGTTCCTTCTCATGTTGTGTCTGCAATTTAAAAATTTTGGATAATGATTTACTTTCGTGTTCACAATGTTTGAAAAATGCTCATTTTTATTGTTACGGAGTTGGTTGCGCTACTTTTCATAAATTTAGTAAAACTTATAAAAAAAAAATTGGAAATGTGGATCTTGTAGACAAGTGAAAACTTCAAAAGGAAATGCAAATTCAATTTTGCAATTGGGACAAGATGATGAATTAGGTGAGTCAACTCAATTTATTTCTCCAGTAAATGACAAACCGACTGATTGTAATAATAAGCAAAGTAACTTCTTGCTCACTCCAGCGACACCCCAGCCAATTGATTCAACCTGGTTTGACAAACTATTTTTAGAAATTAAACAAATTTATGGAGGTATGGAAAATATAAATCAAACAAATAAAAGTATAAAGGAATCGATTCAATTCTTATCAGATAAATTTGACAAAATTAATGACCGTCTTGACTCTTTGGAGATTAATAATAAAAGGTTTTCGGTTGAAATTGTAGATTTAAAACAAGAAAATTCTATGTTGAAACGAGAATTAAATAAAACACACGAAAAATTAAGGTCCATGGAGCAAGATGTTAATAATTCAAGTTTAGAAATTGTTGGACTTCCTACTTTGTTAAATGAAAATTTAACTGATATTGTTTATAAAGTTATGACATTTGTTGATAATACATTTGATAAATTATCTATTGTAAATTGCTATGGGCCTAGGTCTCTTCCAAGTGAAAGAAATTCATTGTCGCGCAGGTCAAAGCCGATTATAGTGAAATTGGCTAATGTTACTATGAAGCAAAAAATTATTGATAAAATTAAAGAGAATAAATTAAAGATTACCTCTAGTGCATGTAATATAATTAATGAAGAATATAAAATTTATATAAATGATCATCTTACACCATATGATAGAAATCTTTTTTATAAAACTAGAGTATTAAAGAAGGAGGGGAAAATACTAAATACTTGGACCAAAAATGGTATAATTTACATAAAGATTAATGCAACTTCTCCACCTTCACGAGTGTTTACGTTAGAGTATATTGAGAGTTTATTTCATGATGAAAGTTCTATTAAAAAATAATAAGATAACTAATTTTGAAAGGGATGGACTTTGTTATTTAAGCATCTTACATTACTATAAAATATATAAATATCAGAAAATAAATCACATTATTTCTGGTTATGACTGTAACTTTGTTATACTGGCTTTTTGTGAAACGTGGACTAATGAAACTCGCCCTCCGTTTAAAATAAATAATTTTAAAATGGAAAAAATCGAAAGACAACCAAACCAACATGGAGGCATAGTTTTGTTTATAAATAAGGATTTGGTTTATGAGGTAATATTTGATTTGACATTAGTATACTAAAGAGTACATAGATGTGATGACAATTTCTATTAACAAAATTCTGATTGTAGTTATTTATCGATCTCCGGTTTCAAACTACAGTTTATTTTTTGATATAGTAAATTCTATAATTCATTATAAAATTACTAAATTAAGGAATTATAAAATACTTATTATTGGCGATTTTAATATAGGTCTACTTAAAGAGTATTCAGTAAGTACTTGTGACTTGTTAAACTTTTGTTTGTCAGAAAATTTATCATTTTTAGCTGATCGGAGGCAACCGACCAGATTTGATAAAGACACTCACTCCTTGATTGAATTCGGGTTAACCAATATAAGTGAGTCAGAATTTTTAATTCATCAGGACTTATTGTCGGATCATACACCTATAGTTTTCTTTCTCCCTAGGAAAGATACGGAAATGGCTGGTAAATCGCTAAAAACACGTAGAAAAATAAATTATTCATCAATACATCATTTACGTAATGCACTGTCAGCTTGTTTTACTTGGGATTATTATTATTCCGCAGATCTTTCTGTTGACCAATTCGCGGATTACTTTCAGGATATCCTGCAGATTTTCATTAATAAATACTTTCCTATAATAACACAAAATAAGAAAACCAAGATAAAGAGAAAGGCATTTCTGGCAAAAATTATTTCAGGTGATACAATAAAGTTACTTGGCCAGAAGAAGAGTCATTTAAACAATTAAACAAGTGTTGTATTTTAGGAGATTGACGTGCTAAAATATTACTAGAATTGAGAGGGCTATCCAAGGAAATTAGATATAAAATTCGGCAAGAAGAGAAAGATTACTATGACAGACGACTCTCCAATATATGTTCTATAGAATTTTGGCAAGAGATTAAATGTCTACCTATCGAAGTAGTTAAAACACAGGATAACGCACAAATTAATCAGTTGAAACATAATGGTAAACTTTTTCAAAATGAAAAAAAAAAGTAATATATTTGCTGAACACTATAGACAGATGGGAGGCTTTGTCACATCAATGTTAAAAAATAATTTTGTCTCACATTCCTCTTCATGTGGTATGCTCAGTTCTTTTGTTTTGGAAGAGACTTCTCCTAAAGAGATGTTTGATTATATTATGAGCGTAAAAGCAAATACTCCGGACATTGATAAGTTAAATATAGTTATATTAAGACAAATAGCAGATATAATTGCTCTACCATTATCTTATTTAATTAATAAATCCTTCGAGCGTGAGAGATTTCCAGAGAAGCTTAAACACAATCTAGTAATCCCAATATTTAAAAATAAAGGATCTAAACAGAACTTGGAGAGTTATCGTCCGATTACTATTATTCAGAGTATAACTAAAATAATTGAAAAGGCTTTCTATAAAAGATGTTTCGAATTTGTCAATAAAAATAAAATATCTAATAATCAGTATGGTTTTAATTAAAAGAGAGGCCTCTACAATTGATGCTTTGACTCATCTTAAACAATATATAAGTAACAGTCTCGATAATTCAAATATAGTAATGGTGGTGTTTATCGATTTGACCAAGGCTTTTGATAGCATAGATATTCAGATATTAAAACAAAAATTGTTTAAAGTTGGATTGAGAGGAGTGCCATTGGAATGGCTAATATCCTATTTATCAAATCGTACATATTATGTTAAAGTAAAAAATTCAATATCAAAACCTTTTCAAGTGAACAAAGGAGTACCATAGGGATCCATTTTGGGCCCTCNTATTATTTAGAGTATAACTAAAATGATTTGAAAAGGCTTTCTATAAAAGATTTTTTGAATTTGTCAATAAATATAAAATTATATCTAATAATCAGTATGGTTTTAAAAGAGAGGCCTCTACAATTGATGCTTTGACTCATCTTAAACAATATATTAGTAAGTCTCGATAATTCAAATATTGTAATGGCAGTGTTTATCGATCTGACCATGGCTTTTGATAGTGTAGATATTCAGATATTAAAACAAAAATTGTTTAAAGTTGGATTGAGAGGAGTGCTATTGGAATGGCTAATATCCTATTTATCAAATCATACGTACTATGTTAAGGTAAAAAATTCAATATCAAAACCTTTTCAAGTGAACAAAGGTGTACCACAGGGATCCATTTTGGGCCCTCTTCTTTTTAATATTTATATAAATGATATAGTAGAGATTATTCCCGAGAATAATATTATATTGTATGCAGATGATATTGTTATAACATATGCAAATAGGAATCTTCAATTGGCTGAAAATAATATAAATTCTTTGCTGGAGTAAATATATTAAGTAAATATATGGAAAATAATAACTTAAGTGTAAATGAAAATAAAACAAAATATATTTGTTTATCAAATAAAAACAATAAGTTAATTTAGAAGATATACAAGAAAGATTAAATAATGAACGTATTCATAGAGTTAATACAGTAAAATATTTAGATATTGAAATTGATGATAAATTACGATGGAATAATCATATAAATAATTTAACACTGTCTTTATCTAGATTTATTGGAATATTGAAAAGAATAATGAGTTTTTTTAAATTTTGAGACTGTTCTGCATTTATATCATGCTTGTATGAAACCCAAACTTCGATATGGTATTTCAGTATGGGGTACAGCTTCTTCTTTTGTATTGAATAGGTTGCAAGTTGTGCAAAATAACTTTATAAGAGCATTATACTGTATAAGTTACCTTATGATTCTTCTGTCACTTCTTTTTATAACCAGACCAAAATTGATAAAATAAAAGCTTTATATAAAAAACAAGTTCTTCTAGAAAGTTATAAGCTAATAAAGGTGGGCAAAAAAGAATCTTATATAAGGGATGAGTTTAAAAAATATCTTAGGTCTTCTGACTACAACTATCGATGGAAAAATAAACTGATTCTACCAAAAGTTAAGCACTGTTTTGGACGAGACGCATCAATCTATCAACTTATATATAACTGGAATGCTTTAAAAGAATACAAAGATTTGAGTACTTACAGGCAATTTAAATGGGCTGTAAAAATATTGAGCTGCGACTAATTGTGTGTATTTTTATTCTGTTATTTTTGTTTTTTCCTCTGTTCTTTTTATTGTTTTGTTGATTGTACATTTTATATATGTGTGTATCTTTAGTTTTTTTTTTCCGTATTGAAAAAGGCCACTGGTCATAGGGTCGTTTGAAAATAAATAAATAAAATAAAATAAATAAATAAATAATTTTCTGTTAGATAAAAAAAAAATATTTTTTTTACTTGGTTTTAAACTGCAGGAGACAGTATGCATATGTAGATACTTATACAGTAGGACGAGGTTTCGAGTTTACGCTATTAGCAATTCGAAAAAAATGAAAAAATATGTAAAATAAAAATTCTTTATTGCGCGCTAAATCTACACCATTTTTTAAGGTGCATTAAGTCTCGCATAATCTCTGTTAGTCACACTCATCCTCATTCTGGAAAAGCATTACTGTGACTCATTTCTTTGTTTTGCACTAAACACTAGGATTTTCATCTATAAAATATTTTTGATCGGAGTTCTCACTTGTGTCCGTGTGATATCAGTGTTTCTTAGTTTCATATATGCTAAATACTTTGCACTTTGACTTCAAAAGGCAAAGGTTTTTTCGCTTACCTTTGAGTTTTTCTCTGCTTCTATGATGCTGTTAGCTCTGATAAGCCGAAGAAAAGCCGTAAAGTTCCTACTTAGAGGAAAAAAATTAAAATTTTACATTTATTAGGAAAAAGTCTGCTTCGAACATTTTTTAAAGTATTGTTTTTATGATTTGCAATATCATGTTATAGTAAAATTTTGCTCATGTGACCACCTATAAATTCCCCCTGTAAAGCTGCACAAGTTTTAATATTAATCAAACTCCATGTTGATGGCCACTGGTCACCTCATTTAAATGATCAAGACAAAATCGCCCTAAAGTGACATTTAGTCCTATATAATATTCAACTTGTTTAAAGCATTTTAAACAGAATTCAGTACAGCATTCTAATTAGTTCTGTATGTCAATTTTATATAACTCTCATTTAAGTGGCCACTTAATTATTATTAAGTTGGCCACATAATAATAATTGAGATTTTACGAGATTTTTTACTGTATTTAATATAGTGTTTATTATTTTTACAAATAAGGCAAATAATATATGATATGTATGTTAGTTAGCGAACCTCATTAAGTATTTCCTTATTTTATTATAACTTAATATATCAAAGTCATCCATTTTAAAATCATGTCCATATTAGAATCAAACGTTTTCTCTACAAGTCAATTATCAGCGGATATTATGAAAATTAAAACAAGAATGATTGTTGATATAGTTTTAAATTTAGTCCAAATCAGATTAAATTTTTGGACTTTGTCACTTTCAATTTAAATGTATTTAAGAATTTAAAGTAAGACTGACTCCTTGTAAGTTTGTATTAGGTTTTGTTTCCAGTGTAATAGTAACTAAATATAAGAATTCTGACAACTAATATTACATTTTTCGTTTCAAAACTTACAATAAAAGTGTAATATTCCGGAAACTGAAAACTGATATTCTTCTGCCAATATGATTACATTTATAGTATAAAAATGCTTTGCATTACTACTATACAACGCAAACAATCTTATATAAATTTTAAAACTGATCACTTTTTCTCTAAATAACTGTAGGTTTATATTTTAAATTATAAACTTTCATTAAATTTAACCTTTTGGGCACAGAAGATTGGGGACAGTTCTACATTATTTTACATCATAAACTAACAATATCTAATTGTAGCTATAGAAGTGTGTCTAAATTATAATATATAACTGCAATGGTAAAACTGTTTAATTTTTCCTAATTTTGGAACCCCTGGGCATGCAAGGTCAAATTACCCACGAGCTGTGGGTAATCCGATACTGGCGTCATCATCAGTATTTACTTTAGTATTTAATTTGAATATTCATTATATATAAAACATAAGTTTACTATTAATATAAAAATTTCTTGAATTCAATTATTAATTTAATTTTTAAAATATTTTTGAAAGGCCGAAAGTTGGCTTACTACTATATGTTGGGCCATTTTGTTAATTTCCTTTACAGTTCGATGTATAATTGGTCCTGAAAAGTAAGCTTTTTTCTTTTTTTAATTTTTAAAAATAAATTTCATTTATAATTATATGTTTTATTTCATTACAGTGAAAACAAAGAACAAAATACGTATGAAAACGAGGTGTAATAATTGTGTTAAAGGAAAAGCACAGACTTAAACAAATTTTAACGATAATATATTGTGATCATTATTTATAAACGGAAAAATTGCATGAGCACATCTCACTATTTTTTAAGAAATGAACAATAATCTGCAATTATGCTATATTTTTTCAACATGATTCTCTATAACTACACGTATTTTATTTTATATAAATTTCAACACTAACATTGTATCAGTTTATTGTTACAATGTTGATAATAAATATATATATTAATTTTTTTAAAAAAGAGAGTTTAATGTTCATATGACTTTTTATTGTATTTTGTCTTGACTTATTTATGATTTCTGTTAAATATTAATTGACATCAAGCAATGGAATTTTTTTACAGTTTTGTTCACACATACCATTATTCTTATCTTCGTAAGAGACTTGGAAGACTGACCAAAGTCAAAAGAAACCTTCACAGTATGAAATACATGACATACTTTCTATTTAAAGTTTTTTGGCAGACAGTATCTAATTCCTTACATTTACATTAGCCAAATTTAAGTCAAAATTTGACTTAAAATACGGTAGCATAAACATATTTAAATATCAGAATAAATTATAACTATAAACAAATGAATGTCCACCCATTTTATTCTATAATAATAAATTTTCTATAAAAACCTACCAGTATACACTTGATACAATTTCTTTCACTCTTATGAACAAAAACCAATTTAATGATTTAAATTCTTTGAGCTATTTTCAAATGAAAATTCAGATAAATATAAAAGACCATACAATATACAAAATATTCTGAAATAAAATTTCCCTTTAAAAAATGCTATGGTCTAATAATTGAATAAATTATTTAAAAAAAATTTTTTTTGTTTGTAATAAATACAAAAGATATTAAGCATTTAAGAATTAAATTTAATGAGGAAAAAACTATAGCAAGAAAAATGTTTTTCTCAATTTTGCTCTGTAAAAAATTAATGATCCACAAAAATTAAATTCAAATAAATAGTTTTAGTATGATTTCATACTTTAATTCTTGGGTATCCCATAAGTTTGTGGTCACTTAACAGCTTAGATTTATAACCATGTTAAATTTTTCCAAAAATTACATTCTTGGTGTCATTTTGTAGACCTTTTTCAGAGAATATTTTTGTATATTTTAATTTGTGATTGCCTTGCAATTTTAACTTTTTTGAATTTCAAAAATGTCTGAAGAAAAACTGCAATTTGCACTATTCAGTCCCATTATTGGAAACAAAGGTATAGTGCAAGAGCAGCAATTGAGAAAATTTGTGAAATTGAAGGTCAAGGGATAATCTTGAAATCAGCAATAATCAAATGGTTTAATCATTTCAATAATTGCAAAACTAGCATTGAAGATAAGTCCCATACTGGAAGACTATTGGCTATGGTCAATCAAGTCCTGCTCCAAACTGTTCAACATGAGTACCAATACTAGCAGATTGCCAGCCAGAATCAGTGTTTCAAAATCCACCATCAACTGCTACCTGCATCATCTTGGCTTTTGGAACATATGGCCTCAAAGTGCCTTGTGAACTTATGGACCAGCAACCACAAAAGATAACAACCATTTGCAATCAACTATCCCATAATCCAAAAATTAAATGATTCTGGAACCAAATTGTAACCTGCAGACAATGAATCTATTTCCAAAATCCTGATAAAGAAAACCAATGAATACAGCTGGTCAGAACCTGCCTCATTTGACAACCTATCAAAAGCTCATGCTGTGTATTTGGTGGAATTTTGAGAGGCCAGTACACTAGGAGCTTGTTTCTGATGGCCAGGCTGTAAACAGTACATGAAACATGACAATGCCTCAACACACACTCAAGAACAGTCGGAGTCATGTTGACAAAGTTCAACGGCTTTGAAGTCCTGCCAAATCCAGCATAAACTGCCAAATTTCCATTTTTTCCAATCATTAGCTCATTTCCTGAAAGAACAATGCTTTGTTTCAGTGGAGAATATTGAAACTGGGACAAGTTTTCTTGGTATCAAAACCAGCAGAATGATACTGTAGAGGGATCCAAAAATTGGCAGAAAGATAGACTAAGACCAGCAGTCAGCAACCTATGCCATGCATGCCACTAGATGGCATGTGAAAGAATTTTGAGTGGCACGCCAATTGTGCATAAAATTAAAAATTTCAAACTATGAACTGAATACTGATGTGTTAGCTTCTAAAACTGAACCACAAGGAGTCACAAATGTTTAAATATTCTAATTTTTTAATAATATTTTTATATAGTCTAATACATTTTTATTTAACTATAAAATACAATGTGCAATAAGTTTTATTTTAGTGGGATGTGTAGTGTCCAGTATTTTCAATTACATGTTTTGTAGCACGCCAATGCATTTGGGTTGCCAACCACTGGACTAAGACAATATCTAGTAATAGATTTTATTCAAAGAATAATCTTTCATTTATTTATTTTTTTGTATATATAAATTTGTTTGACATGTAAGTGATCACAAATTTATGGAAAACCCTGACACTGTTGAGTCTCTGATTACAAGTGAGACTTCAGCAAGTGTTGGAAGCCTCACTTATGATTTTTTAGGCATGGATGCATCAAAAAAATCTTATAGTCTATTAGTTCACTGAAAATTATAGTCTAGATTAGTTCACTGAAAGGTCAATGTTTTGCATATAGTTTGTGTTTACTTAAATTGTCTATACTGCAGTTGTTAGTGATTTTTCTGTTTTGTGTGGCTTTTATCTCATTTTACTTATATTTAACCCAGCTATGGAATCTGAGAAAGATGCAAATGCAATGGTATCATGCATAAACATCAATCACACATTTAATATATGTTTAATTCAAGTTTCTGGCATTCCTTAGTGGTTTAGAAACATAGAAGGCATATTTTAATGGTCCATGATGTGCTGTTGTTATTACAAGATCTTGGTCAGGTAAGGCTTTGAGTCAAAGTTCTAGAAAATGGGTGGTAAACCACTTATTATTTTATGTAAATGCTATTCAACATTTAAGTGTTAAACACACACTTCATGTAATCTTCATGCTTTATTTTATTTTTTTTATATTTCAAAATATTTTCATTGCCATATTAAGAAAATAATCTATTTTATCAAAACCATCATTTCTTATTGGACATTTTCCTCAAGATAAAAAGTTTATAATAGGATTCTACTATGAAACATTCAATACATCTGCAATTGCATTTGATCTATAATAATTAAATTAATCTTCAAAATAACTGAAGTAAAAGGTGGTACAATGACATTCAGACTTATGCCATTATTACTAATTAGATCTTAAAAAAAAACACACACACACACACAGAGAGAGAGAGAGCCTAACTTGCAGGATTGAATACAATCTAAAACAGAATAGTAAAATTTGTGATTTTTAGACTGGAATTCATTCTTCTGATAGAAGCCACACCAGATTCACTTTAACTGAAATGTTTATATATATTGTTTTAATTAAAACTTTATTTTCTTAAATTCTTTAAAAATACTTCTTACTGAACAAAACATTATGTTCCATATTCCTTGTATTTTTCTGGAAGCAGCATTTGATTGGATTAAATTTTAAAAATAGATGTCTTATTATATCTATCTGAATTATTCAATAAATTTTGAGAATAACAATGAAATTTAATTTACCAAATAGATGATGATATGTTTATACATTATTATATGTAATATTATTATTGTATTTAAACATTATGGCTAATTGAACATGCATTCTAGCATTAATCATATATTTCAACTGATAATGATGATCAATATTTTTAAGAATATGAAATCAATGATGACTAAAACAAAAATATTCAGATTCTAATGCAACAACCTAGTCAGATAACAATAAGCATCATAAGTATTAATTAAGCAAGAATAATATATTTTTTAATCCATAAAATTCCATCACAATGTAATTTTAACTATCTTAGTTCATATATTAAATGGATAAAATATAATGCCAAAAAGTCTGATATTAAGCAAGTTTTCTTAAATATTTTCATTATATTCAGCATAATTTTGTTATAGTTTAAACTTAGTTTATAATTTTATTTTTTGAGAACTATTTTGATATTACTTGACTTGTTATTTAAGACTTAAATTATCCAGATACTGTACCTTATATATTCTCTTTAAAAATTTCAATTTAATGCTTTTTATCTGTTCTGATTTTATAATAATAAAAAATATTTAAAACAGATAAAAATAATTTATTTAAGAATTTGAAAATTTTTAATTATCTATACAGCAAATTACAAAATATTTGAAAATGACATTGATTCCAATATCTATAATAAAGAATGAAGAACTTATTTCATAAATCATGATCATTTATAAAAATATTAAGTTACATGAAAATTATAATTTGAATATTCATTGATCAGAATTGTAAATTATTTTAAAAATAAATATACATAATCAATTTTTTCCTTCAAATTTCAATCTTTAGACAAATATATATCGTATATAAATGTATGTGTACATGCTTTTCTTTTGTAAAAGAATTTCTTTAGATCATTTATATTTAGATAAATGTGTATTTTTTTTTTTTTTCAAGAAAAGTCATTCATATATAAAATTGCATCTCACTATTTTAAGATACCTTTAATTTTCAACGAAGATCTGGTGTTTCTTGCATTGACTTTTTTATCCGCAAGAGTATAGTGGTATACCACTGATCCAATCTGGATATTGAATCATAATCTTTCACTGCATCTGTAAATCCATCTAGATCTTGTTCTTCCAATTTCTGTATGAGTGTCTAATAAAATTTTAAAAATAGAATTTTAATTTACACATTACTTTAGTAAAAAACTATGTATGTAATGAGAATATTTTTATACCGTTAACAATTTGCATTCTCTGGAATCAATAAATGAAGGGCACATCTCCTTATATTTATTAAGAGCGTGCTGTTAAATAAAATATAAAATTTAATATTTCAACAATAAAATTAAATTAATAAAACATCAATTTTAAAGATTTAATAATTTTATTAATTTTAAAACTGAATTTGTAATGAATGCTATAAACAATATTCAGTTTGAAAATAAAACAAGTATAGTTGAACCTCATTGTCACAAATAGTCATGATAACTAAAAAACTGTGTGTTAAAAGTAATTTATTACATCAAGTCACATCATCATTTGCATTAAAAAAATTAAAGAAAATACATATACAGTGGGTGATCGGTTAACAAACATAATCCGTTCCAAGACTTTGTTCACTATCCGAATTGTTTGTTAACCGATTATCAATTTACCATAGGTTTTTACGGGAATTTCATTAATTCGTTCTGGAGACCCCAAAAAATAAAAAAAATATACTTTTTAACTACGTTTATTTATATGTAATAATAAAAAAAAATATATATATATATACACACACAGACTTGCATTTTTATTAGTCATGTTTTTTTGTTTATGGGGGTTAAATAATCTGTCTAATGTCGATTACTTTTCTCTCTTCTTCAGGATTTTCAGAATTAATAGCATTGTAATTGTAGAGATCCCCAACCCTATTAACCTCAACCTGGTTTGATCTGACATCTCCCACTTCTTCAAAAGATCTTTAATTAATAGCAGATATCGGCATTAATCCTCTTTTTCATAATAAAACTTATCTCGCCAAGTTTCTCGGTGTTCTTCATTCAAGAGTTCTTGGCGTTCTTCTGTTGTCAGATCTGTTTTGGTTCCATTATGAGCTCTTCAATGTTCTTTATTTCTCAGATGTGATATTTGTTATTCCTTTAGCTGCTTGAGTTTTCTTAATTATAATGTATCTTTCTTAGATAAGATTGAACTGTGACCTACTGTAGATTTGTTCAAGCCATACTGCCCAGCAACATCAGACATCTTCTGCCCACTCTCTACCTTTGCTATTATACTCTCACCTTTTGAAAATAAACACCGACGCAAACCTTAATGAGTGCCTGCCCGACAGTCTCAGGAATACTATAAAATAATTTTTTCTGTCAGAAAAATAAAAGGCTGGAATTATAAGCGAGTATTTCAAAGTTCAAGGAATACTATCTGATCAGTATATATCGGGTTGATGTCTCCCGTGCTCCAAAAAGTTATCTGAAGACAAAGGAAAATCAATCAGTATTTGCTATTTTCGTCACTTCTTTTTATGTTTGTTCAGTAAAGTGTTCGTTACCTGATCAAGTGTTCATTGTCTGATCATAAAAATCTTTCGCGAAAGTGTTCATTATCTGATTTGTTTGTTTAACCAATCACCCACTGTATTTGGTTCACAAAAATTTATTATTAGCCAAACTGTGTAAACATTTAACTGCTACTACTACTTCTACTTCAATTTTTGCCATTTGCACCTGTTTTCAAGTATGCGCAAAACTGATTAACTTGCACAATTTCTGAATTCTGTAATTGTTAATAATGTATTTTTTACAAGTTTTGTTTCCATTTCTGCATTTTATAATTTGACATCCATTCTGTTCAGCATTTCTAACATTTTATTCCAATTCATTTTAAAACATAAGATAATTTAAGATTTAGATTAGAATTAAGTAGAGTAAACAGTATACTAAAAATTTATTATTAGTTTGTACACTTACATTTTGAAATAAAAATTTTCAAAATGTAAATCATCCCATATGTTATTTATAAAAAAATCCTATTTAGAATATTTTATATATTTTATAATATTTTGCAATCAATTTGATGCAGATTATGTTAAGACATTGTTTCTAATTCAATAGATTGTAATGACTTTGCTCCAAATTAGAGATTATTATTATTGTAAAAATAAGTTAATAGGTAATGACTTATAAGTTAGTTTATCATGTAATAACTTGCTCGGGAATTTAATTACAGTTAACAATTAGTTCAGGTAAACATTAATTAAAAATTTCAAATAATTTTAAATAATACCTGTGCATTTAATAAATCAACACACAAATGACATAAGCAGGCACGAAATAAATACTCTTTTGCACTGTATTTCAATAATGGACTTTCTAGTGAACTGCTGGCAACCTGAAAATTCAAAAATATACATATACATACATATTTGATAAACATAAAATTGTAAATTATTTTAAAATTACCTGTTCATAAATTTCAATAGCCTTTTCATACTGTTCTAATTGAGCAGCATACTTAGCCACATTTAATAAACACTTATTTGCAGAACTGTAATCATTTTAAAAATTTTCATAAACTTTAAAGATACAAAATACTTAAATTATCACAAAATATTTTATGCTGTTATGCTTAGGGTCTTAAGTAAACAAAGAAATTTTATATAATTTATACTCTGAAATCTTAAAATTGGAATTTATAATGAATTAATCTTTAATTATAAACAGAAATACAAGCTACTTTAACAAAAACTTGTGATAATCATTTAACACAGAAATTGATTTAAAATTTCCCTTTTAATTAAACAATAAAAGTTACCCTTTCTCCAAGGTTATAACGCATCTTCTCCCACAGGTGCCACCACAAAATGCAGTGGCACTAGTAAAATGTAAACAATATGGCTATGAATAGAGGATAATGCAGGTGGATATTTTTTAAACTTTATATTAAACAATGGTTCAATATTGCTCTGTGCTCCAGTGCAAATATAAATAGGGAGATTATTATAATGAACAGAAAATTCTCTTTTACAAGTTTCTGGTAGAAAGCAAATTAAGAAAAGTATGAGTTTTGAAGTTAAAGATTGGAAATAAAGTATAACAAGATGATTATCTTCTCAGCAGTTGAATAAAAAGTTTCTTAGTTTTACATTATGACTTATTTGTCCTACTGTATAAAAGACACTTTGAAAAAGATATTACAGTGCTTTAGTTTTATTTCTATTTTTGTTATTATTTATTTAAAAATTTTAGTAATTTAAAAACCTACTTCCAGCTTTTTAAAAAGGAATGTTACTTTTATTCAAACAAGTTTTTATATTTTTTTGAAAAAGGTAATATTGAAAGCTAAATGTGTGAAACAAGTTGGTTAACTTTTCAATAAATTCCACATCCTTAGTTATTTTGACGACAGCAATTTCTTTATCCAAACTTGAAAAGACATACATATCTAGAATGACATTTGAATTTGAGTATAATACAGTGGAACCCCGGTTAATGAACGTCCTGGTTAACGACCAAATCGGTTAATGAACTTTTATTTTGCAAAAATTTTGTCTTGGATAACGAACAAAATTCGGATAATGAACTTAACAGCTTTTTGTGTCAAATCTGTAAGCTTGCCAACTTTCATGTCAAATCAGTTAATCATGTGTCGGTGATGGTCTAGGGTCCATTCGTACATTGGTGGTGGCGGAGGAGACAAAGATGACAAGTATTTTACAGTGAAAATCATTTATTAGAATGGGAAGATGCTTACATATTTGAGGTAGTTGGAAATGGCTTATCTACAGTATTTTCTCTCGGCACTGAGGAGTGGCGTATCGCTGGTCCTATGATAGTGCAAGCTGATCAGTTGTAGCCCCAGAGCGGAAGAGATAGGTTCGCTTGGTCACAGAAGAGATGATAGGTGACAGAGCTGCAACAACTGGAGCGGTCTGCGAGACACAACACAAATTTTAGCGGGCACGACTTCAGGCTTAATCCAGATGAAGACGACACAGATTAATCGCCATAGAATTTTTAGGAAAACTGCGTTTTGACCTTGATATTCAGTGTTTTTATAATATTTCTTCCTTGAATCTCATCTTACGATTAGTCCTGCATCACATTCCTTGCTTCACAATTGTTTTCTTCTTTGTCTCCAGGTGAAAACTGAAATCAGATCAGGTCACGAGAAAGATTTGTTCCGAGGCGTTTATTTGACACCTGTTCGTCAACTCTGATCAGAGATTGTTGAACCTATAAGCTTTTCGCTCATAATTTAGCTTATTGTTTCTGCTATCTGTCATTTTAGAACTTTAACAATTGTATGTGATGTTTTTATACCCGTCAAATCTTTCCCCTTTTCCGAAAATTTAACCTAGATCGACTGTTTATGAGCACGTTTTCCTATATTTTCATTAAAAAAAACCCATTTTAAAAATAAAATTACAAAAATACTGACGGCTAAAACGGATTAACTGTATTTGCATTAATTTCTATGGGAAAAATTGCTTTGGTTAATGAACGGACTTGTGGAACGGATTACGTTCATTAACCGGAGTTCCACTGTACTTGTGTTTCTTTGTAAGACAGTATGTCTCATACTAATTAACAGTAATTAACAAAATTTATTACAATAGGATCAGTTTTACATGAATTTTTTATACTTCATCATGCTAGTAAAGTTACTTAACAATTAAATATATACCTTTTATTTTTGGAGATTTGAGGAGCTGGTTAAGATTAATCCTAACAGACTTGTATCTGGTCTCTATAGACCCGATGCGTTTTCAATTAAAACAATTTTTATTTCCTATTTTTCTGAGGAGTTTTTTTGTAATCTATTCGGGATGAGTGCTACTATCATCTCAGTACTAGATACTACATGTAAACATGTTCATGTTTGTTTTGACCCAAAATGAGTTCTTATGTTACCCTTTGCATATCATTATGCAATATATGACTCAAAAACATTTTATTAGATGAATTAAGTACAAGATTTAGTTAGTCATTATCAGTAATAATTCAAAAAAATTTCAATAAATAAGTCATATTTTAAGAATGTTTATCACTTTTGTTTTTTCACCAAAGTGATGTTTCCTTTCCTTACATTACAATTTTCAAAATTGTTTAATTCACGTTTACTTTTACTCAATTTGAAAAATTTGTACTGTAATGAAGAAAAATATGTTTCTTCTTTGAAATGAAATAATTTATTGATTTTATATCCCATTAATAAACCAATTTTAAACAAATGCAAATTTTGGATAATTTATGCTCCAAAGTGAGTTCACTGGAAAATAATTCAGTTGAGTCCACAAAAGTTAAGTAAATACCTACTTAATCTTTACTAAACCAGGCAATTAGATAGGTACCTAAATAGCAAACCAAGCCTTTAGCTTAATAAGAGACCACAAATGAAAATTGATAAACCATTTATACCCATTTTCTTGCCAGAACAGATAAAAAGTAAAATTTGTTATATCCATTTGTGACCAATTATCTAAGCATTTAAGTGTAGGTTATCTAGGATATAAATGTGTAATTCAATTCTCTATTGTAGTTTTAGTAAATGAAAGACTAATAAACTTATGGATTACTACATTGGCTGCCCACAACATTCATTTGCATCAGGCAGCCATTAATAACTTATTAAGATAAGTAAAAATTATGAATGTAATTTGTGAAACAGCAATATGCAAAATCTGTGGCAGAAAACTTAAAATAATTAAATAAAAAATATGGCCAAAATAAGAACACCAATGACAACAGATGGCTTTACTTTGTAAAGAATTATGGTATGCATCACATGCTTGCTTCAGTAAATATCATAATTTTCTAGGCTTATATGTTACGGTAACTACAAAAAACCTTACACATTATAATATTTTTTCTTATCTTTAGTACAGTCTTCAAAAGTACTATCCACAATTTCATAAACAAGCAAATTTTAACTTCAACAAAATACAGTAGAGCATTGATTATCCGACTCAATTGGGGACTGGGATTGGTCGGATAACTGAAAAAAGAATAACCAAAAAGTATGAAAAAATACATTATTAGTATAGTATATTAGTACTGTACATCCCATGTAATTAGTAAATCGCTCTTAATCTACTTCACGTTGAATTTTCATCGATGTTAAGCCTAACAAAATTTTTTTAAAAATAATAATCATCACTATTGTATCGTTAAAAATTATTTTTAAATTATTTTATTGCTCATGAAACAAACAACCACTCATAATTAAAAAATTAAGTCTCATTTAAATACTGGCCTCCCTTCAATGGTTGAGCCAGTGTTGCCAGCTGAAACACGCAAAAATTTAACAAAAATAATATTAAAGTAGCCAAGACATACGGGACAATCCGATTTTCAACGTGAGTGTTGAGTGTTGAAGTCAACAATTTGACGTTCCAACTCGAGTACGAAGTGCTTAGTTTCCATAATTCCATTCTCAGCAAGATGGATTCCATTCAAATGTCGCACCAATTACCCACAATTCATTGGAAATTAGCAGTCAACATGTCTGTTGAGTGCTGTGTGTGTTGAGACAGCGCTGACAACAACGCCACTTCAACATTGAAAAAAGGAACGATTTTTAATGAACGTTAAGATCAGTGCTGTGTCAGTGTTGAAAATTGGAATGTCCCGATAGCCAAATATTGTAGCGCCACATCACTAGCGGATATTTTAAATCTGCCGACTAGAACAGTTGGTTAACCAATGTAATGGTTGATCGGGGATCGGATAATCGATGCTCTACTGTACTGTTATTTGAATAGCATCAACAGTTAAACAATCCCTCTTTTCAATGTTCCTACTTTACTCATTAAGTGGCATTAGTGCTTCCTGTAAATGACAATAGAATCAGTTATTTAATTCATAAGTAGGATTTGGATTTTTGAGCCAAACCTTTTCTCCCAGTTTAATGCATAACATAGAAACATCAAACACAAGGCAAGGGTTTTTCAAAACACTTTCAATGTCTAAAATTGGCTAATTTTGAGTATTTTTGCTTTTGTTCACTAATTTCAAAAATAAACACTCAAAATCTTAAATTTCATGCTATGATTGGTTAAAAAAAATTCTATTAATGTTAATTATAAAAAACAATATTACATGACTTCAACAGATACAAATTATTCCTGTAGTTAGGCCTATATTTGTGTGTCTAAGTATTGAGACTACGGGGAGGGAGTTGTTGTCATTAAAAGCACTATTAAAGAAATGGATAGAAGAAAAACATGAAGGGCTGTACAGAAAATGTTTCTCAACTGATAAAAAGATAACTTTTTGTAAAGCTTATTCACAAAAGGATCTGAATATCTATTTATTTACAAATAATGTAGTTATTCACATTGGAAGAGGTAATTGTGCAAACCTCAATATTTAACCTCATTTTAAAAATATTTTACAAAAATCAGAATGTTAGTGTACATTCAGAAAACAATAACAACTATGTAAGCTTTTAAAACTATCGAGTGTTGTCCAAAAAAAAAAAAAATGAATTTCAGAACTGCTTTCAATCACGGTATTACCATGGCAGAAACATACAACAGCAAAGGGTCATTTATTTCAAAGTAATTGTTTTGTAATTCATTGTCTACTCTCATAATAAAACTATTGTTATATATTTTTTGGCTTTTATATATATATATACACTTTAAGATATTTAGATAATGGTAAGATTATACAATATTAATACTGAATTAGTAAAAACAAATGTAATAATTAGTTACCTATTAGATTCTTCTCCACGAAAATAATCTGCAGCCTGTTCATAATGACAAATAGCCTAAAAATAATAAATATTATAAATGACAAGATTATATTATCAGAATATATTCAAACAACTGTTTAACATTAGAATAGTCAAAAAAGTCAATTTGACCACTAGTAAACTTTGTGAATTTGTCATGCAGTATGAGTGTAAAACTTGATTTTTCTTCATTCACACAAAAATGTGTGTTTAGATTCTACAAAAACACTAATATAAGACATTATACCTATCTATAAAATGGCCATTAACAGTGAATTTGACCAATTTATTTTTCTTAACTCTAAACTGGGCATTATTCACTGTTGAAATATCAAATTTATTGTGCTGGTGAAGTGCATTTTGTAAATACTGCATTTATTATATCCAACTATTGATGCTTGTGCATGCTTTCCTTCTGTAATTCAATCTATAATAATCTCTTGTTATAATTTATAATAAGCTTTGCTTCCTCTAGCAATTACTGGCAGAGAATGAAAATGTGGAGTAAGGCAACCCTCACAATATACAGGAAATCCTTGTTAATTCAAACTCAGATAGTTCAAAATCCCATTAGTTTGTAACTGTACTATTTATCCTGATGGGTGATATAGAGGTTTACATACAAGGGGCAGTCAAAAAGTTCCCAGAATTTACCCACAGTTAGAAAACACGATATAAGATAAGGTTATGCATTGCTATGGCGGGAAGCTCAGCATGTCTATTTGCAGTGTGATAATGCTTGTGCAAGTCTAAACTTGCACAAGCATTATCACACTGCAAATAGACATCCATCAACCGTCTTTTTGGGCATGACTGCTTATCATACGGTGCAATGTCCCAGTTTGAGCAGCATGCAAATATCAAATTCATGTGCAAATTGAGGAAAACTGCTGCAGAGATGCTGTTTGACCTGCAACAAGTTTATGGTGCTAAGACACTAAAGAAATCTGCAGTTTATGATTGGTTTGGCTGGTTTAAAAATGGACAGGAGATGCTGGGGGACAGGAGATGCTGGATGTCATTTATTAACAAAATTCTGATTAGGTTTAATTAAGTAAGTGGAAATCAAATATTGTTTAAACAACATTTAAAATTTTTCAAACTAAAACAGTATTTTTAAATATATTTTTTCAGTTTTTTTTGTCACAGTNTGACAAGATTATATTATCAGAATATATTCAAACAACTGTTTAACATTAGAATAGTCAAAAAAGTCAATTTGACCACTAGTAAACTTTGTGAATTTGTCATGCAGAAATATACATAATCAATTTTTTCCTTCAAATTTCAATCTTTAGACAAATATATATCGTATATAAATGTATGTGTACATGCTTTTCTTTTGTAAAAGAATTTCTTTAGATCATTTATATTTAGATAAATGTGTATTTTTTTTTTTTTTCAAGAAAAGTCATTCATATATAAAATTGCATCTCACTATTTTAAGATACCTTTAATTTTCAACGAAGATCTGGTGTTTCTTGCATTGACTTTTTTATCCGCAAGAGTATAGTGGTATACCACTGATCCAATCTGGATATTGAATCATAATCTTTCACTGCATCTGTAAATCCATCTAGATCTTGTTCTTCCAATTTCTGTATGAGTGTCTAATAAAATTTTAAAAATAGAATTTTAATTTACACATTACTTTAGTAAAAAACTATGTATGTAATGAGAATATTTTTATACCGTTAACAATTTGCATTCTCTGGAATCAATAAATGAAGGGCACATCTCCTTATATTTATTAAGAGCGTGCTGTTAAATAAAATATAAAATTTAATATTTCAACAATAAAATTAAATTAATAAAACATCAATTTTAAAGATTTAATAATTTTATTAATTTTAAAACTGAATTTGTAATGAATGCTATAAACAATATTCAGTTTGAAAATAAAACAAGTATAGTTGAACCTCATTGTCACAAATAGTCATGATAACTAAAAAACTGTGTGTTAAAAGTAATTTATTACATCAAGTCACATCATCATTTGCATTAAAAAAATTAAAGAAAATACATATACAGTGGGTGATCGGTTAACAAACATAATCCGTTCCAAGACTTTGTTCACTATCCGAATTGTTTGTTAACCGATTATCAATTTACCATAGGTTTTTACGGGAATTTCATTAATTCGTTCTGGAGACCCCAAAAAATAAAAAAAATATACTTTTTAACTACGTTTATTTATATGTAATAATAAAAAAAAATATATATATATATACACTTTAAGATATTTAGATAATGGTAAGATTATACAATATTAATACTGAATTAGTAAAAACAAATGTAATAATTAGTTACCTATTAGATTCTTCTCCACGAAAATAATCTGCAGCCTGTTCATAATGACAAATAGCCTAAAAATAATAAATATTATAAATGACAAGATTATATTATCAGAATATATTCAAACAACTGTTTAACATTAGAATAGTCAAAAAAGTCAATTTGACCACTAGTAAACTTTGTGAATTTGTCATGCAGTATGAGTGTAAAACTTGATTTTTCTTCATTCACACAAAAATGTGTGTTTAGATTCTACAAAAACACTAATATAAGACATTATACCTATCTATAAAATGGCCATTAACAGTGAATTTGACCAATTTATTTTTCTTAACTCTAAACTGGGCATTATTCACTGTTGAAATATCAAATTTATTGTGCTGGTGAAGTGCATTTTGTAAATACTGCATTTATTTATTATATCCAACTATTGATGCTTGTGCATGCTTTCCTTCTGTAATTCAATCTATAATCTCTTGTTATAATTTATAATAAGCTTTGCTTCCTCTAGCAATTACTGGCAGAGAATGAAAATGTGGAGTAAGGCAACCCTCACAATATACAGGAAATCCTTGTTAATTCAAACTCAGATAGTTCAAAATCCCATTAGTTTGTAACTGTACTATTTATCCTGATGGGTGATATAGAGGTTTACATACAAGGGGCAGTCAAAAAGTTCCCAGAATTTACCCACAGTTAGAAAACACGATATAAGATAAGGTTATGCATTGCTATGGCGGGAAGCTCAGCATGTCTATTTGCAGTGTGATAATGCTTGTGCAAGTCTAAACTTGCACAAGCATTATCACACTGCAAATAGACATCCATCAACCGTCTTTTTGGGCATGACTGCTTATCATACGGTGCAATGTCCCAGTTTGAGCAGCATGCAAATATCAAATTCATGTGCAAATTGAGGAAAACTGCTGCAGAGATGCTGTTTGACCTGCAACAAGTTTATGGTGCTAAGACACTAAAGAAATCTGCAGTTTATGATTGGTTTGGCTGGTTTAAAAATGGACAGGAGATGCTGGGGGACAGGAGATGCTGGATGTCATTTATTAACAAAATTCTGATTAGGTTTAATTAAGTAAGTGGAAATCAAATATTGTTTAAACAACATTTAAAATTTTTCAAACTAAAACAGTATTTTTAAATATATTTTTTCAGTTTTTTTGTCACAGTGAATTTTAATAAACAAACAATTAAGTATATAAATATACCTTTTCAATATCAGATAAATCCAATTCATATATTTCAGCAATAGTATTGTGATGCTTGGCAGCAATTGTAAATCTCCCCTTAAATAATTTTTAATAAACAATAGCATATTTAAAAAATAATAATAAATTATTATCATAATCAAATTTCTAAAATAATAAAAATTAATTATAGTTACCATATCAGTATAGATTTCAATGGCTTTTAGAAAACAACTTATTGCCTCTGAAAAAAATGACAATTAAAAAGCTGTAATTATACAATATGGGAAACAATTATGCTAAATCTATGAAAAGTTCTTAAATGTAGGATATTAATAACGTGTATTTTATGGAAAACAAAATTATACAAGAAAATTCAAGAATATGATATTCAATGAAAACTTAGCACTTAATTTCTATATGAGTATAATTACAATATCTCTGTAGAATTCAAATTTTTGTGCAGCAATTGTAAAACAAATTCTGGATCATCTTGATATTTTTAATTGTTGTAATATGCGTACAGAGTTATCATAACTAACTCTAATTAGATACCTCTTTAAACACATTCCAAGTAAAGTCCAAAAACATTAAATTGGCCAATAAACAATGCATTCTATAATGTTGCACACAAATTTGAATCTTAAAGAAATATTGACTACTCATGAAGAAAATTGATTTATTTTTACTAAACATAGACCTTTACTCGAATGTGTTTTAGATTATAATCATTTATTATGTAATGGCAATGTTTTTTATATAAATAGAACGTATCTTTATGGGCAATTGCATTGGTTCAAAACTAGCTGAACTATGCATGATAAAAACCAATGATATAATAATAGAATAATCAATAAATGGTTTTTTAATAACAACACTGGAAAACACAACTACAGTAGAGCATCGATTATCCAACTCAATTGGAGACTCAGGTTGGTCGGATAACTGAAAAATCGGATAATCGAAAAGAATGAAAAAAATACATTATTACTATAGTATATCCCATGTAATTAGCATATTAGTATACCGCTATTAACCAACTTCGCGTTAATTTTCATCGATGCTAAGCCTAACAAAATTTTTTTAAAAATAATAATCTTCACTATTGTATCGTTAAAAATTATTTTTAAATCATTTTATTGCTCATGAAACAAACAACCACTCATAATTAAAAAATTAAGTCTCATTTAAATACTGTCCTCCCTTCAATGGTCGAGCCATGGTTGCCAGCTAAAACACACAAAAATTTAACAAAAATAATATTAAAATAGCCAAGACATAGCCAAATATTGTAGCGCCACATCACTAGCGGACATTTAAAATTTGCCGACTAGAACGGTCAGTTAACCAAAGTGACGGTTAATCGGGGGTCGGATAATCGATGCTCTACTGAATTTATAGAAAACTTGATTGCATTCCCATCATTTTTGAAAAATACAAAAATTATTGAAACCATGTAACATTGTCCTTGCCCCTACATTGAACAATAACAATGCCTTTTAAAAACCAAAGAATTAATCAAAAGAAGA
This sequence comes from Centruroides sculpturatus, assembly GCF_000671375.1. Taxonomy (NCBI): domain Eukaryota; kingdom Metazoa; phylum Arthropoda; class Arachnida; order Scorpiones; family Buthidae; genus Centruroides; species Centruroides sculpturatus. The sequence continues at coordinate 555,706 of NW_019384600.1, read as the reverse complement.
ACAACATTAAATAATAATTTGTTTTATAAGTTCACTTGTAGCTGTCAACCAAAGTATTATTATGTAGGTGAGATTGTTAGAACATTAAAAACTAGAATCAGAAAACATTTACATGCAGTCAAGTATAATTATTCCAACTCTGCAGTTATCTTACAAAAATTGCATTCTAGAAGGTTGCAAGATCTCACTCAAGTGTTAAAATTCTTAAAAAAGAAAAAAATTATCAAAAGAAAACTTTTCAAACATTTGAAAATTTATTAAAATTAATGAAAACAGAATAAATTTGAATACAGGATTTGTCATTAGTGAGATCTGGAAACTATTATTACAAAAATGAGAAGAGTCCATTTTAGATGCATTTCCACCATATCCCCTGGTTAAATAACAGTAAAACATCATTAAGTTGGACACCTGTGGTGAGCATCCAAAGTGTCCAGGTTAGCAAGGGTGACCAGGTTAGAGAGCTTGAGCATTCCTACAGACTTGTACATACCTACATGCATACCACATTTACTAAACCTATGTCTTGCTAAATATAATAAAAAAAAGCATCAGTTTCTAATATCACAAAATTTAATGACTGAAAATGCATGGTAATACAATACTGTACACATTACATAGTTCAATAAAATATCATTAAACCAGCTTGTAGGCTATTACAGTCGATCCCCCTATAACACTGTTGATTATTCCGTTTTATATGAATTCCATGTAGTACGAGTCACTTAGATTTTACAAATACGTGAGTTGTTCACAGCCCGGCACACATATTTGTAAAATCTAAGTGACTCATACAACATGGAATTCATAAAAAACAGAATAATCAACAGTGTTATAGGGGGGGTCGACTGTAGTTGTAATGTCTTGTCTACAAAAACATAATATTAATTATGCCAATATGACTTTCCATTGAAACATACTGATATGCTGCAGTTGAGTATATTATTTAAGATCAAATTAACATCTGAAAAAACAATCTGTCTTAAATCTGCAATCAATAGAGAAATACTTAAAGACAATTCATTTGTACAGTAAACATGTTTTTATTTTTTGCCAAATAATTTTGTTACGTGGGACTTATGAAGATGTGTCAGTCTGGACTTTGTCAGTTCCTTTTATATTTCTTCCCAAATCTCAAAAACAAGGTTGACAATGTGCAAATACATAACATTCAAGTTCTATAATATATATGAGGGCAAACTGATAGTTTTGCTTTCTGTTCCACTATTACTGGTTCCACATAAGCTGATACATCATTTGATGTAATATCATTCCCACATGATTTTGCAATAATATTTTTGAGAATACTCTCTGAATCATCACTGGAACATTCATGAACTTCTAATACATCAATATATCAGATTTCCAGATTTTAAATGTTAAGTGATTTTGTACTGTAATAACTGGCATTATAGATTTCAATGGCTTTTAGAAAACAACTTATTGCCTCTGAAAAAAATGACAATTAAAAAGCTGTAATTATACAATATGGGAAACAATTATGCTAAATCTATGAAAAGTTCTTAAATGTAGGATATTAATAACGTGTATTTTATGGAAAACAAAATTATACAAGAAAATTCAAGAATATGATATTCAATGAAAACTTAGCACTTAATTTCTATATGAGTATAATTACAATATCTCTGTAGAATTCAAATTTTTGTGCAGCAATTGTAAAACAAATTCTGGATCATCTTGATATTTTTAATTGTTGTAATATGCGTACAGAGTTATCATAACTAACTCTAATTAGATACCTCTTTAAACACATTCCAAGTAAAGTCCAAAAACATTAAATTGGCCAATAAACAATGCATTCTATAATGTTGCACACAAATTTGAATCTTAAAGAAATATTGACTACTCATGAAGAAAATTGATTTATTTTTACTAAACATAGACCTTTACTCGAATGTGTTTTAGATTATAATCATTTATTATGTAATGGCAATGTTTTTTATATAAATAGAACGTATCTTTATGGGCAATTGCATTGGTTCAAAACTAGCTGAACTATGCATGATAAAAACCAATGATATAATAATAGAATAATCAATAAATGGTTTTTTAATAACAACACTGGAAAACACAACTACAGTAGAGCATCGATTATCCAACTCAATTGGAGACTCAGGTTGGTCGGATAACTGAAAAATCGGATAATCGAAAAGAATGAAAAAAATACATTATTACTATAGTATATCCCATGTAATTAGCATATTAGTATACCGCTATTAACCAACTTCGCGTTAATTTTCATCGATGCTAAGCCTAACAAAATTTTTTTAAAAATAATAATCTTCACTATTGTATCGTTAAAAATTATTTTTAAATCATTTTATTGCTCATGAAACAAACAACCACTCATAATTAAAAAATTAAGTCTCATTTAAATACTGTCCTCCCTTCAATGGTCGAGCCATGGTTGCCAGCTAAAACACACAAAAATTTAACAAAAATAATATTAAAATAGCCAAGACATAGCCAAATATTGTAGCGCCACATCACTAGCGGACATTTAAAATTTGCCGACTAGAACGGTCAGTTAACCAAAGTGACGGTTAATCGGGGGTCGGATAATCGATGCTCTACTGAATTTATAGAAAACTTGATTGCATTCCCATCATTTTTGAAAAATACAAAAATTATTGAAACCATGTAACATTGTCCTTGCCCCTACATTGAACAATAACAATGCCTTTTAAAAACCAAAGAATTAATCAAAAGAAGAACAACATTAAATAATAATTTGTTTTATAAGTTCACTTGTAGCTGTCAACCAAAGTATTATTATGTAGGTGAGATTGTTAGAACATTAAAAACTAGAATCAGAAAACATTTACATGCAGTCAAGTATAATTATTCCAACTCTGCAGTTATCTTACAAAAATTGCATTCTAGAAGGTTGCAAGATCTCACTCAAGTGTTAAAATTCTTAAAAAAGAAAAAAATTATCAAAAGAAAACTTTTCAAACATTTGAAAATTTATTAAAATTAATGAAAACAGAATAAATTTGAATACAGGATTTGTCATTAGTGAGATCTGGAAACTATTATTACAAAAATGAGAAGAGTCCATTTTAGATGCATTTCCACCATATCCCCTGGTTAAATAACAGTAAAACATCATTAAGTTGGACACCTGTGGTGAGCATCCAAAGTGTCCAGGTTAGCAAGGGTGACCAGGTTAGAGAGCTTGAGCATTCCTACAGACTTGTACATACCTACATGCATACCACATTTACTAAACCTATGTCTTGCTAAATATAATAAAAAAAAGCATCAGTTTCTAATATCACAAAATTTAATGACTGAAAATGCATGGTAATACAATACTGTACACGTTACATAGTTCAATAAAATATCATTAAACCAGCTTGTAGGCTATTACAGTCGATCCCCCTATAACACTGTTGATTATTCCGTTTTATATGAATTCCATGTAGTACGAGTCACTTAGATTTTACAAATACGTGAGTTGTTCACAGCCCGGCACACATATTTGTAAAATCTAAGTGACTCATACAACATGGAATTCATAAAAAACAGAATAATCAACAGTGTTATAGGGGGGGTCGACTGTAGTTGTAATGTCTTGTCTACAAAAACATAATATTAATTATGCCAATATGACTTTCCATTGAAACATACTGATATGCTGCAGTTGAGTATATTATTTAAGATCAAATTAACATCTGAAAAAACAATCTGTCTTAAATCTGCAATCAATAGAGAAATACTTAAAGACAATTCATTTGTACAGTAAACATGTTTTTATTTTTTGCCAAATAATTTTGTTACGTGGGACTTATGAAGATGTGTCAGTCTGGACTTTGTCAGTTCCTTTTATATTTCTTCCCAAATCTCAAAAACAAGGTTGACAATGTGCAAATACATAACATTCAAGTTCTATAATATATATGAGGGCAAACTGATAGTTTTGCTTTCTGTTCCACTATTACTGGTTCCACATAAGCTGATACATCATTTGATGTAATATCATTCCCACATGATTTTGCAATAATATTTTTGAGAATACTCTCTGAATCATCACTGGAACATTCATGAACTTCTAATACATCAATATATCAGATTTCCAGATTTTAAATGTTAAGTGATTTTGTACTGTAATAACTGGCATACCTTTTGTGATGCAATTTTCTGTGAGTGAACAACTACACAGGAAGGAGGAGAAGGTTGCTTATAAATATCCAACAAAGAAAGGTACGATATGCTGACATTTGGCTAGAGGATCAGGAGGACAACTACTAAAGACGGTGATTGAGGGACTGGTGGAGGGGACAAAACCTAGAGGAAGACCCTGAAAGACTTGGAGAGATAACATCAAAGACTGGACTGGAAAGGATTTAAGAGAAGCCTGGAATAGAGAAACATGGATAGGAATAGTTCATCAAATGTAATCCTCTGTAGAGAGGATGCCACTGGATAGATAGACAGATAGATAGATAGAACAACTACATGGACACTATTATCTTATTCTTAAATTCCTTTTCCTCCAAATCTCCTCCCTTTACAATAACAATTCTAGCACCAGTTCTTGGGAACAATGAGAAGTTTTTGCAATTTTGTTCTGAATTGCATCCAAATACAGGTATCCCTCATACAACACACCATTCCTACAACATGGTTTTGTCCTAACACAGTTTGAGAATTGGAGAAATGCTCCATACAAACACCATAATTTGATATTTTTTTATTCAAGTAAGCATGCATGTTGTGTCATATGTCCCATGGGTTTTAGAATATTGAAATTTTCTGTCATTTCATGTTTTTCATCTGGTTTTCTTTAATGAGAACTGATTGCACAATTTTTCTTTATCCTTGCCCTAGCTTTCCTATAAACCAGGTGTCACTGACATTGGTGATAGTGGTCTAAATGAATTCAAAAGACTGTTGCTGTGTTTAGTTTTTATAAATTAAATTTACTACATTAATACATTAAATTTTTAAAGATCTCTTAAGAAAATGCAAGCAAATGAAAATATCAGATTTTAAGAAAAAAGTAGAGAAAAATCATGATAATGTTGATACTTCAGATTAAGGTCAACAAAAAGCTCAGATGATGATGATATTTTGCTAAAAAAATGTCCTCATTTAATGATGTTTAGCAGTGAATAAAAAAATTATTATTAATGTGCAATACTTTTGATTGTGGAATAGTTAATTATTGAGTGTTTTAATAACCATATTTCTCTTTATTATGAAAAGAGAATAGTATACTTTTGTTAACTTTTGGAACCTAATCAATGCTTCGCACTAGTCTTTTGTTTCACATAGCACAGATTTGTATAACACAACATATTTTTGGAAGCTACCATTTTATTATGGGATGTCTATATTCTAATCTTTAGTTGTAATCATTTTAAATTAAGCCTAGTAATAACACTTTTTTGAGTATGTAAAAGTGATTTTACTAAAAAATAAATGTAACTGCATGACATTTATCTGATGTAGTTTAAAGATAAAAAAGAAGATAATACTAAAGCTTGCTGAAATGAAAGATAATTTGTTACCATTCAAATCCAGTTTACAAACATTTTTCTATATTTTAAAAAATATACATGTTAAAAAATTATAAACATAATAGCATTATCATTAAAATATAATCATTTTGTAAATATTAATAGATTAAAGTATTAAAAAACATAAATGAAATATTTTAAAAATAATGAGTTAAACTGATCAAAAATATTTTGATAAATGAAATTACTGAAATAATAAAGAGAATATTCAATAACCAGACACTACTATAATTTACCTGATAAATTATTTTACATTCCAATTTCTATTTACTCTTTAATACTTTTTCAATTTTACTCAAAAAAAAATGGTGTAAACATGATAAAAATGTATCAATAAATTTACCATGTGCTTCAGATTTTCTGTAACAATTCCCTGCATCTATGTAACAAGTTGCAGCATCATGACGGCTTCCACTTTTTAAATGTAGGGCAGCAGCTTCACAAAAGGCATTTCCAGCAGCTAAAATAATTTAAAATCAATAACAATTCAATCTTAAACAATGATAAATCTGTTAAATTTTATATAAATTTAATCTGTACTGTTAAATTACACATAGAATTATAAAGAATATATGTAGAAATTCAATAAGTAAAAGAAAACTAAATTTCAATAGCAATAATAAATAACATGATATGAACCACTAGAGCAGTGGTTTTCAAACAGGGTCTGCAACAATATTCTAGATTTGGTTATATTTTAACAACTATTACATTAAAAAAAAAAAAATATATATATATAAAATAAAAAAAATTTTAGTTTTCATTTTATGTAATAGAAAAATTAGGAATCATCCTCATTTCAAATTCACAGAGTTGTTGTATGAAATTTAAAAACGAAATCAGAGATGAAGGTATTAATGCAAGAAATTGCTAAATTTTATCCTTAACATGGAAATTGATTTTATTGATAAAACAGTTTGTTTGCATATGTTTACATCATTAATTTTGTTTCTTTTTTTATAAGTTCTTAGAAAAGAATATATATTATTCTTTAAACAACATATATTCTTTATTTATTCAATGTATTAGATACTCAATATTCTATGTGACCTGAAGATAGCTTATAAAGAAAATCAAAAATGTTTGTTTTAATCGATACTTTGTTACAATACTAAAGATTTTGTATTAAAACATGTAAAATATGAAGAAAGTCTACATTTTTTTGATAAAAATAAATAATAATTCATAAGTTTAAGGAAATATTACTAATGAAATAACAACCAAATGTACACCTCTCCTTTCTTATATTATTTATTTATTTATCATATGGCTACATATCTAGTTTGTAAAAAGAACACAAATCATAAATGTAAATCTAAGTCAGAAACATAGTTTAGAGCAGTGTTTTTCAACCTGTGGGTTGCGACCCCCATGGGGGTCGCAAAGCCTTCCATGGAGGGTTGCGGGTAAAAGAAAAAGACAAGTGTTTGTAGGTCCAACACTACAATAAAAAAAAACTACAATTTCAGTGAGAAGGCTGTACCTGTTTATTTTACAGTACAATTGGTTTTTTGATCGATATTTAGGTCTCAACAGAAAGAAAATTGAATACGTAGTTTTTAAAATCACTGGTATAGTTTAATATGACCCTGGGGGGGTCGCCAGAATTTTTAACTTCTAAACGGGTCGCTTATTCAAGAAGGTTGAAAAACACTGGTTTAGAGCACATTCAGTCACAATCAGGAAGTCACTCTGTTTTCCCAGGTAGGATCTGATTGGGCAATCTTCCAAAATATTATATATAGTCTGTCTTTCAGCCCCACAATCACACTGTGGGGATGCAACTTTTCCCCGCCTAAAAAGACTGTCCCTACATATCCCATGTTTTGTCCGAATTCTATTTGACACACTCCAAAGATTTCTGGATAATTCAAAACCAGGTGGTCGCTTTGTTATACAAGGAAGCTGTCAACTGTCCACCAGAGAGATGTCAGCCCAAAGCCTTTTCCAAGATTCAATAAGGTTGAAATTAGTGGAATGCAAGGACTTAGCTCTTAAGAGAGGGGAAGTGTCTTGATTTAAGTCGATTTATGCTGATGTAATCAATATCCTCATGAATCAGAAGCTGTGGACTGCACAATATTTTCCTATATTCCCTGAGCAGAGAATCATTCCTTAGGAGTACAGACAGGGGGATATGACTCAAAGTAGGTAACCAATCAATAGGAGTAGATTTAAGAGTATCCGTTATGATACGTAGGGTATTATTTAGTTGGGCATCCTGTTTTTTAATGTGAGCACTGTTCGTCCATATTGGTACACAGTATTCCACTGCAGAGAAAACCAAGCCAAGAGCAGAGATCTGTAAGGCGGACAGCAAAGAGCTCCATGTAATTCCACATAACCTTTGGAGAATGTTGTTTCTGGTACTGACCTTGGCAGCAAGATTCATCAGATGTGTTTTAAATGACAAAGTTCTATCCAAAGTGACACCAAAATATTTCGGCTTCTTATTATATTTCAGTAAATTATTTTCAAAATAAACCTTTAATTTTTCATTTTCCAATTTGTTATTAAGGTGAAAGCATGTAGCTTCAGTTTTTGTCTTACTTAATTAAAATCTCCATTGGCCAAAATATTGTCCTAAAGTAGATAAATCCTCTGTCAGGATCTTCTCAGTTATCACAATGTCTTTATGTCTTGTGGCAATCGTCTGCATACCCAAATTTCCTTGCTTTTCCTTGAATAATATAACTTTCAAACAAAGTTATATTATTAAAACTACCTTAACAGAAAAATGATGTAAAAAATTGCTTTGTGTACATTAAATAATCTTGTTAATGTTGATTTTTAAAATTTATATTATAAACTATAATAGTTGCTAGCAAGTAAAACATTTTTTCTTTTTTGTAATGTATTTTAATATGATCATCAAGAATACTGTTATTAAATTAATATTAGTAGTAGTAATTTATATTCACATATTTTAAATATAATTTTTTTACTGCATTTAAATAAATATTTAATGACAAACATTATTTTCCAAAAAATCTTATAGACCTAAAACTCATTTCAATCCACAATAATATCCTCATTAAATATTTTTTTAATTGAAACTTTCATATTGAAAGTTCACTTTTTAAAATTAACCAGGATGATCATGAAATTTTAAAAATTTCTTTTCTCACTTATGAATGCACAATGATACTTAACTCAAAGACTTATATTCTTCTTTTGATATAACCTACTTTTAGAATATATATATATTATAGTATAGTTATATACATTATAGTAATAACACCAGTAAAACAGTAATAACACCAATAAAATGAAAAAAGTATCATTAAAAGAGGAGAGAAAATCTTGAAAACTAAATGGACTAATATATATCATCATATGATATGTAAACTACTTGCATAAAATGCTGCTTATTATTAGAAATTATATTTTTAATTCAAACTGATCTAAATGAATATCTGCTTTTGAAGTGATTGCTTCTTTTTCAACACTTGAAAATTACCAACATAAAACATTGTAGTGTGCTATTTATTTCATCTTTTTACAATGGATTTATGATAAAGCTGTAAGCCATGAAAAATTATTTTTATTGTAACTTTCAATACATCAATATGAGGTTACTCACGTTGATATATTGAAAATTTCAACAAAAAAACTTTAAAAATTTCTGAAACCTATATACACTACAATGAAACCTCCAATAATGGACACTTTCGAATAGTGAACAACGTCTACTTAATGGACATTTTTACAATCCCCAGACCCTTCAAACAGGATATCTATTATATTTACCTCTAAATAATGGACATTGTTGAATGTAACCAACCTTATGAAAATGCAATGCTCACCTTCAATATTTTGAAAGACTTATGTACAAAATATTTTTAAACAAAAACAAAGAATTGGTTCAAATACTCTTTCAGATAACAAATTTTGACCATAGACATCAAATAAAGACTGGCTTAAAATAGGAATAGGGAGGAGGGCGTGTTATAAAAAGTCAAACAATATTCTTTATCTGTTAAAGAAGCTTAATCTGGTCATGCTGTCAATCACCATTTATCATTATACATTTTAATGTTATTAAATCTCTCTTATTGTTGGAATTAAGCTTATGATACCAAAAAACAATAAACATTTTCAAAGTCATTTATTTGGTAAGAACCATAGTACAGCAGTAATGAAAAAAAAAACTTATCATCATAAATTATGTCATAAATGCAAGAAAACCAAATATCTTCCCACACTTTAAAGTGGTTGGCAAATTGCTTTTGTAACACAACTTTTGAAATTTCACCAAACAAACACTGTTGTCATAACCATTTTAACAGCTTTGTGGTGGCCAAAGTGTAATTTTTAATAAGTTAGTTACTGAAGAAAGCAAAAATGTTCAAAAAGTTACACCTACTTGATAACTACAAAGGAGACAAATCCCCATATCGATTTTAATAGTCACTTTAGATCATAAATGGCATTATAAATGTAACAATTCTGAATATATTTCCCACCCACTGAAGTGGATGGCAAATCACCTTTGTAACTCAAAATTCGAATGAGATTCAATTAAAACGAGATTTTACAGCTAAAAAAATAAATAATATATTGATAAAAATTAAAGAAAGAAACAAAAGGTATAAAAAGTAATGATTCGCTCCAAAGATAAGAGACAAAAAAAATAAATAATATATTAATAAAAATTAAAGAAAGAAACAAAAGGTATAAAAAGTAATGATTCGCTCCAAAGATAAGAGAGAATAAAATTTACAATTTTCTCTTTCACTTCTGTACAATTTCTTCAATCGGGACCTTTTTGTAGCCTTCTGAAACAAGTTTAATGTCGTGGAGTAAAGGCCTAGTAATTTTTATATCCACTGGTACGTTAAGATCCTTTCAAGTACGAGAACTATTCGGTTTGGAGAAGTCTCGAAAAATCATCGAAGGTTTTTATTACTCGACTGAATGATTCGAGATTTTCTGAGACAATCATCTGATCAATTCAATATAAAACCTTACATTTCTTATTCTATTTTAAACCTCACTTTTTTGTTAAAAAAAAAAAAAGTAACCAAAAATAGATTTTTCAAACATTAAAATGAAGTTTTCGTCCAAGCAAAACTAATTTTAGAATATTAAGAAGAGTCAACCGTATCGATAACTTGAAACATTGTCCAAACTAGTGTATAAATGGAATATGAAAGTGTGAAACACCTCTAGCAATAAGCGAAATTAAACGGTGCATCAAACTATAGACACTCTGTTAACAACTATGACTAAGTTGAATAACAAATTATAATAGTATAACTATTGGGCAAGTGTATGAGTTATCTATACAATCATCTAATAACTTTTAATAGAAACACATACATTTAAATATAACTCAATAATTATAGTAGCTACTTTAAGAGTTCAATGTCTGTATGAAGTACAACATGTAACTAATGTTCAATAACAGACTCCTATAATAGAAATTCGATACATTCGCCCTAACTCTTATGAAAGACAATAACTTTATTACGTATTGGATAAAATATATTTAAAAAAATATTAAGTTTATTAACCAGTTATTTTTTTTTTGGTATGNCCACACTTTAAAGTGGTTGGCAAATTGCTTTTGTAACACAACTTTTGAAATTTCACCAAACAAACACTGTTGTCATAACCATTTTAACAGCTTTGTGGTGGCCAAAGTGTAATTTTTAATAAGTTAGTTACTGAAGAAAGCAAAAATGTTCAAAAAGTTACACCTACTTGATAACTACAAAGGAGACAAATCCCCATATCGATTTTAATAGTCACTTTAGATCATAAATGGCATTATAAATGTAACAATTCTGAATATATTTCCCACCCACTGAAGTGGATGGCAAATCACCTTTGTAACTCAAAATTCGAATGAGATTCAATTAAAACGAGATTTTACAGCTAAAAAAATAAATAATATATTGTATAAATATTTTAATTATATATGCAATGTATATTTTTGGTATGTTCACATTCCTAATGCAAATTTGATATTTTCGTAATCCATTGTATTCTTCACTATTTGATGACCAGGTTAAGATACAGTATAGCCATCAGTACCTCCGAATAGTGGACACCTCTAAATAGCAGAGAAACTTCTTGATCCTGATGATCTCTACTATTCGGAGATTATACTGTATAAGGTATATCACATTTGGATATAAATCATGGTCATAGATTTTGGATAATTAGAACCAATACTCACAACTAAAATCAAACTTAATGTATGTTAATAATCAAGTGATACTGCCTGACTCTTATTGAGCTATATCATGGTCAAATTATTTGATATTTTAATATTTATTTAGCTATTAATAATCAAACAATACAGCCTGATGATAATCTGGCTGTATCATTTAATTATCAAAACTAATACTCTTATGTAATATAAAATTACTATTAGTATTAATAAACAACAAAACTAAAACATAATATATATGACACAGTTTCAAATTATAATAAAACAACAATTATTTATTGTTTTATCATCACAATGCCGGGCTGCAATTTTTTGTCACAATGCTTTCAATTTTAGAATTGTCTTGCCCCTGATTTACTTTTCTGGTTAAAATAGTCATGCTAGTTATCTATCTCTGTTCAAAAGAAAATTTTTGAATTAAAATAACCTGACTTCTAGTCCAAACCAGATGTTCATATATAATTAACTGGGGCTTCCTGTCTCTAAGTTTTCCATATCCGGTCTCGACTTTCATCTATCTAACTCATTCTTGAGATTAAGGAAGGACAAACAGACAGAGGCCAGTGGGAATATATAAGTCCACAATTTTTGAAAATTGCAGCCCAATATGCATAATATTATTTTGTTTATACAGCTTAATTATGCTTTCAAAATTAATTAAATAAATGTTATTAAATTTTATGTTAAAAATGAAATACAGTAGAGCATTGTTTATCTGAAAGAATTCCAGTCGGCAAATTTAAATTTTCATTAGTGCTGTGGCGCTGCAATTTTGGCTATATCTTGGGCTACTCCAATATTTTTTTGTTGATGTGTGTTTTTTAGCTGGAAGCTCTCACACTTTTGTGTGGTGTTTTTCTGAGGACTGTGTGTCGTGCTGAATCGAACGTTTTTGATACTAGATTAACTAGATTAACTTCTAAAGTATAATTTTTTTTGCTTTTATATTTTTCAATATATTTATTTTGTTTGTAAAAAATTTTCATTAGTGCTGTGGCGCTGCAATTTTGGCTATATCTTGGGCTACTCCAATATTTTTTTGTTGATGTGTGTTTTTTAGCTGGAAGCTCTCGCACTTTTGTGTGGTGTTTTTCTGAGGACTGTGTGTCGTGCTGAATCGAACGTTTTTGATACTAGATTAACTAGATTAACTTCTAAAGTATAATTTTTTTTGCTTTTATATTTTTCAATATATTTATTTTGTTTGTAAAAAATAAAGAAATAATTTTTAATGATTCAATAGCCACGATTATTATTTTAAAAAGTTTACTTTAGGCTTAACATCAACGAAAATTCAACGCAAAGCAACATGCAACGGAGAAAAATTTCAACATGGGATAGGCTAATGTATTTTTTCGTACATAATCAGTTATCCAAAAAATAAGTTATCTGAACAACCCCAGTCCCCAATTGATTCGGATAAACGACGCTCTAATGTATTTTACTTTTAACTAAAAATTTATTGCATCATACCATTCCATTTTTTAGCCATTTTAAACATGTTTGCTGCACGGATGTATAGTTCACATGCTTCTTCAACCTTTGTAGAACCACTGCAAAATAAGTAAAATAATCACTTTATCAATTATTAAATCTACATTTTTTATAATTAGATACTTAAACTACAATTGACTTTAGATTATGTAAAGAATAAAAATAAATAAAAGTGGAATCAAATTAAAAAATAACAATATATAAATAAAAATATATAGAGAAAATAAGATCTCCATTAAGAGGAATAATACTTCAAATATAAAGTAAAAGAAATGCTTTAATGGAATAGGAATTGTATTAAAAATGGTTCAAGCATTTTTTAAGTATTAGGCTAATTACTTATCATCAAAATCACACTCAAAATAGAACAAAAAATTTCAAATCTGCTGCTTCTTTACAACAAAACAATATTCATCATGATCAAATTATACATAGTAATCAAATATTAGATAAAAATAACATAAGATTAACCTGATGTAAGACAAGTTTTAAACTACAAATTCTAAAAATAAACATAAGACAATCTTCATTAATTGGGAAAACAATTTCTAAAAACCTTAAATTTAAAATATAACTATTTCCAAACTGAAGAAAGATATCATTATTCATGGAGATTCAAACTATCTTCTGTGATTTAGGATTAAATTTTTGAAATTTATTTAATTAGATGAAGCATGATAGATGGTTACATAAAATGTTCCTTAATTTAGGATATTCATGCTAAGTCAAACTGGTAATAAGTATAACAGCATATATTATATATTAATTTTAAAATTTGTATTTGTTCTTTGGAGAAAATGTTCTGCTTGGTTTAAAATTTGATGTTTAAAAGTGTTCTGTTTGGTTATGTTCCATTAACTGATGATGTTCATTTTAGATGAATAAAAACATTTGTGATGGTAAAATAGTTGCTTTTAACTGGCTCTTTTGGGGTGTGTGTGATTTAGATGTTGCTAAATTTAAGAGTTTAGCTATTATCTTTAAATAATATAAATCAGCTCAGCAATGGCCAACCTTAAAATGGCTAAGGACCAGAAATTAATGCTATCAAGGAGTAGAACTTTGAATTTGTAGGTCTTAGTTATCTTAGGAATGGATATAAGAAAAAAAGTAACTGAAATTATTAGGCTATATCCAAAGTTTATTATTTATTTTGTAATAAACATAAAATAATTTTAAAATATAACCAATTTATGTTTTTAACTGGAACTTTGTGGTTTCCAAAATTTAGAAGTTAAATCCAATAGTCTCGTGATGCCTTCTTGCAACAGAAAGTGAATTAATTTGAAGATAATCTAATGGAAAAATTACACAAGACAAAGAACTTTTTATTTCTTGATTGGTGCTACTACATAAATCAAATTGGAACTATTGGTTTTCAGCTAGGAAACAATTTTTACTTTTTTTCTAGCACAAATAGATGAATAAGTATATGAAGTTTATCATGAATATAGTGTGCAATACTCACTGCTATATTTAAATTTCTCAGTAATAAAATTATATGCCTATAATTAAGTCAGGTCTTATATATTCCTTTGAAAATAAACAAATTCATGGATATACACAAGTATTAACTCTCTGTCTCCAATTATGAGATATTATGCTGGTTATTTATAATAGTAGAGCTGTTTGGTTATTGGAGGGATACTGTGCAGGCCATAAGAAATGGCTTGTAAGTTGGATCTGGCTCATAAATCACTAATTGGTTATCAATAGTATGTGCAATCAATTTTAGATATATCATTTTTAGGTAATAACTAATACTGATGGGTTAAGGTTTTAATTAATCTTGCAACAAAATCTTTTAATTACAATACAATAATAACAATAAGATCCTTTCCATTGATGTGAATTGCTGCTGAAATTTAATATTTTAATTTGTTTTTTTAATGTATTACCCTGAAGACAAAGAGTTTAACAGTTTGATGACATTTTTAAAAATAAATTGTTTAAAAATGTGCTAAATATAATATTATCATAATTTATACAGAGTTGAATTCCTTAAGTGAGGTGTGTGAACAAATATTCAAGCAAATTAAGACAATTAGCCAAATGAAACATGTTAAAATTCAAATGAATAAAGTTTTATGAATGCATAAGTAACAATTTTTCTGGTTTATTTTATGAAGATAAATTATTTTTTACAATTAACATATAATTAGATGAAATTTGTTATTAGATGACAATCATCTACTATAAGCAGGATTACTGTTTGTTAACTTTTATTTTATATGAATATAGAATAAACTATTACTAAAAAGTCCATCAATTATTATTGATGGACTTTTTGAAATAATTGAGATTTTGATTAAATTTCATCATGATCTTTATTGTCGTCATTAGTTTGGGAATTTCCCAAATGAGCATTGAACTGCCCTTCAGGTTAGTAAGTGTTTTTATTTTATAGTCCGTTGTTGTTTGCTTCTGTAGCAGTTCCAAGAATTTAAGCGTAGTCATTAATAAACAAAAATATAAATATTAATGCTTTTGCAAGATTACAGTAGACCCCCCTATAACACGGGTTCCTATAGTTCAGATTCCTATATCACAACGAAAAAATTGTGACAGTATCCGTACAAACATGCTAAAAAAACTCCTATAATTTGGTAAAACGTCATTGCCAACTCGTGTCGCAACAGGATTGCACAAACTGTTGAGTTTAAACGAGCAGTGGACCTACCAAAAACCATTTATTATTTAACATCCATAAAAATTATATTTATATTAATGATGTCTCTAAAGTTCAGAGAATTTTTCGCAAAAAAATAATTTATCAGGAAGCACGCGAGCACCATCCGGTGACAATCTCCGCGACGAAAATAAACTTAAGCAATGGCATAGTCGAACTGTGCACACTCGGTAAGTAATCCTACAATTTTTTGTTTATAGCATAGTTTATATGGATTATTCCCAAAAAATTATATGTATTTTGGAAATGTTGAGTCAAATTAGTCTAGAATCGATTAATTTTATGGAAGAAACCTTTCAAACAGCCGTAGTCCGTAAACTGCATATGTGCTGGGCTGTGATTGGCTGGTCTCCTACAAGCTGGATTCATAAAAACTGGAACGTATCTACCGTGTTATAGGGGGGTTGACTGTATGCAACAAACAACGATCAATAAAAAATGAAAATGCTTTCAAAACAAAATGAAATAAAACAAGTGTATACACAAATATTGTTACATATTTAAGGGATCTAATTATACAGGAGTCACTTACTGTTTAAGAAGTTTCTTTATTGCCTTGTGGTTTAGTCAAATATGCATTGATAACAGAATACATACTGATCAAATCAGGTCAAACTAATGAGAGGCTTGAGCCCAAAATGCATTTTTGACTAAACCACAAGGCAATAAAGAAACTTCTTAAACAGTGAGCGACTCCTTGTATGATTAGATCCCTTAAGTACAGCACATCACAATATTTGTGTATACACTCGTTTTAGTATATCAGGATCTTATTACTTCTTGTTGAAAAATAAAATAAAAATTTTCTACTGATCTGTTGTAATTTGATTTAATTATTATTAATTTATTTTTTTAATTGTATAATGATTACTTTAATTTTTTTCTAATTGGTTCAGTTTATTTTGTTTCAAAAATCTTAGTATTGAATTGCACTTTGCTTTAATAAATATTATATTAATTTGATTAATTTAAACAAATTTGATTTTGAAATAATTTTACCTTATAGGTCTTGATTGTAAATAATTTTTTATATGTAAAACTTAAAATAAGATGCATGTTCATGAAGAATATAAAAATATTTACAATGAGTGATATTGGTTATGTTTTTTTTTTATTATTATTTATATAATATTATCTAGCCTACATAGTATAACTCAATTTACTATTTTAAAAGAACAATGACTATTTTGTCATCCTATAATTTAAAAACCAAGTGCTCACTGAACAATTCAGCCGCTCACTTCTCAGACCTCTCAGTGAGCATTCTGCCACTTACTGAGTGAAGAATTTATCATCTGTAACCACTAGCTGTAAGCCAATTAGATTACTTGGTCATCAGAGAATTGATTTATACAACAACAGTTGATATAATATAATAATCTCATTTCTGATTTAACTATTGATTATATTTTTATCATCACTAACATTTATCTCAAATGTTTCTCATTCTAAAATGCAATTTGAAATCCAACATAAAGTACTATACAAGTTAACTGTATCTGTACAATTATTGATTTTTTCCTTTAAACATTGTATTGCTAGTACTATTGATTTATTCAAATCATTGTCCATTATAGGTTGTATTAGTAAAATTCTATCTGAAAATCTCTCTTGCCAATACAAACGTGGCAGTTAACATACTAATGAATGCCATTTTTATTATGGCACAATGTACTACAAGTCTTCCTCTGGGCCAAACATTCAAGAATATGGACACCAATTTTCAAAGCAATCCCATCACCACTCAGTTTCCGAATACGCCCATTAATACAGTCACATCTTTAGGTTAAAAATACTATCTTAACCGTTTCTGCATTTGTACAATAGTATCACCACGATAACATACAATACAGTTTTAAGCATATTTGGTATATTTACATATTGAGAAATTACAAAGTTTGATTTGAAGTTAATGTCTTTTACATCAAATTTATAATCCTAAAACTGCTGGTTAACTGATTTTTGAACCGTTTCTGTTCTAATATTTAGTCATTGATGATAAATTAACTCGAGAAATGCTTTTTCACAATTTGTTAATAAGATTAAGATAAACCTTATGCTCTCTAAATATGCTCACAAGAAATTTGGAGTTTAATTAAATATACATTTAATTAACAATTATAACAATTGAAAAATATAATTACTTTTATATTTATTTATCATTTCAAGTTGAATGAAAAATGACTCAAAATAAAACAATAACTCCACTGATGATTAATAGCATAAGTATGGGTATACCTAAGTATGATTAATAACTGTAAACTTTCCTTGAATAAATGACGATTAAATTTACATTATATTGTATTGTATGGTGATTATATATGGAGCATTTGAGAGAATATAAAAATCGAGATAAAATTTAAAGGTCATACCCAAATAACGAACCAAAAAACGTTCGACTGGATTTTAACTTTTCTTCTGCTTCCCGAAGATATTGGAATCCTTTTGCTTCACTGTCGCTCATTTTAACTAATATTTAAAATAAGGAAAAACTACAAACAAGTACTAGCTCTTGGGAGTTTCAATCACATTCGTCGTTCATTTCTAATCACACTTTACTGCCCTCTAACGGCCGTTGAATTTTTTTTTTTAATTGTTATTATATACGCAAATCCCTGCATTTGTTATTATAAATATCCTGCTGTATAAAGTAACAATTAATAAGATATTTTTTCCTTGTTTATATTTTACAGACAGTATTAGAGTATTTTTAATAACAACTCTTTCCAGCGTGGACAATAAGCGGCCCACCAGTGGCCAAGCGGTCTTAGTTTCCTGAACACTGGGGGGTTCGATCATGGGTTCGCGTCTCGCTCGGACGGGCTGGCTACTTGGAGTTTTCCGGTTTTTCTCCACGGCTGTAACGCCTAAATAGGGCCAATTTCCCTTAAAAAGATCTCCCGGTAGTCATCTCCCCTAAGCATCCCCAGTGTTGCGTTGCCATAACGAAACGTGGACAAAACGAGGTTCTTTTCCATGCCCATCGTGTGTTTGGCCAAGTCCACAATGAGTGAAAGAATCATTAGGCCGGAGGATGAGAAACAGTGAAGCCTTACATATTTGGGAGTGAAAAAAACCTGTAAAAATACCTCCCTGAGGATTCCGGGTGCATTACAACTTTTTTTTTTATAACGCTTTCCGCTCTGTGGGCACTAGGAGGGCCTCTTATAGCAAGCCCATTATGGGTTCGACCAGGTCTACAATGGGCGGGCGGATGGTGAGGGACGGACCACCCCCGAAAAATTTCTGGAGAGTTTTCTACCCATCCGGATTCGATCCCAGGTCCCTCAGAGCGGTAGGTTGCCACCTTAACCGCTCGGCCATCTGACTGGAATTTAGGGGGCAAAAATGAAAAGTACAGTAAAGCATAATGTGACATCCAAAGAGGGAGTAGAAAAACTAACAGAATAATTAGAAATAATAATAATTAAATAGATTAATAACTAAATATTAACTAAATATTGATAGATTAAGCCCATGTTCGTACAATGCCCGAAATAATCGTACAAATAAGATAATTATTGTACTGTTGGTATTAATATAAAAATGTTATAATACTTAAAATTATACAAGACAAACTGCTATAATTTATGATCAGTGAACATTAAATGGGTGCAGAGGAGACATGCATAAGGCAGTTTCATAATGCTACTGTGGCCGTCGACCATAGTTTTATATATATTTTTGTTAATTTTAGTTAGGCTTAGTATCTCCTCTGTTCTTTTGTCTTAACTGTTCTAGAACTTTCTCCCTTAATCCCTATTCCCTCGGGTGTCATCACCGATTCTGTGAAACAATGTCAAGAAGACAAAAGGAGCAATAACCCCCTGGAGAGGAGGCGAAGTGAAAGAAAAAGAGAAGCGGCTGCGATTTCGTCGAGAGAGGACGAAAACGAGTGTGGTCCTGACCGAGGGGTCGAGCAAGAAGTAAGAAACCTTGCGATAGAAAACCGAAGGAGGATCATACCCTGATCGCATAGTGAGAGATCAGAGGTATCGGAACCTTGTAAGACGGCTGAATTATAGAGGAACGTAGGGCAGTTGCTAAAGAAATCGAGTTCCCCATGTTCAAGTAACGGCAAGCGGGAAGACCACAAGACAACTTCAGAAAACGTAGACGTTCATAAGAGGAAAGAAAATAAGGTCTGCAGTCATTAAGAATTTCAAGACGGTGAATCATCCGAGACCACGTGGCAGAAAACTCCCGGGTATTTTCTCCTTTATTCTACTACTATCCCTATCTATATTTTATTTCTCCTTCCTTAGTTTGTAAGTAGGTTAAGTTTAGCTATAAGTCGTGTGTCGGTTGCCACAATAGAGGCTTGTTTGTGTA